>NW_020653492.1:1813270-1910669 GCF_003589595.1 Hyposmocoma kahamanoa
TATGAGGGTTAACTTTATTATCCCTGTTGTTGACATTCAAGTAAAAACGCCTGATAATATTGAACCTAGCATAATTTCTCCATTCAAATCCATCTAAAAAGACCACGTTACCACCATGTCGGCGTGGTGCCAGAACGTGCGATGATAAGAAAGCGACAAAGGGTGCCGCGTGGTGAGACAAAAATCTTTTTTTGTTAGTTTCTAAAGCTAATCTCATTGTCTGAGTGATAACTGGAAAAAAGAGCGAACGAGACAACATACCTGCTTGCGTGCAGTTACATGTAACCCCATTAAGTACAATTTTTGTAATTGTTCTTATTCGATGTTGTGCTTGTCATGCGTTCGGGTGTTATTTTGAGTTTTTCTGTATTTTCTGACAACTTGGCTATCTCACAACGGTTTTTGATTTGCATTGCGATCTGGATTTTGATTTTACTTAAAACGACGACTTTACGCTACGAATCCCTGAACCAGCTTTTACCTGCGACTTGGACTTCATATTTATTTCACTTGCAAGGTAAGAATGAATTTTTTATTATTTATTGTTGAATTTTTAGTTAGACAATCTTTTTAATTAGAATTATTTAAAAAAAGTGGGAAAATACGGCAGAGTTTTAGAGATAAAAAATTAAAATAAATATTTAAAAATAGTAATTCACCCTGAATCTAATAAAGTTACCGAGGTTCGTAAAAATGTGCTAATAAACAGATACATTTAAACTACGTATGTAATATTTACTTATAATGTTTTTAATTTTAGTATAATTTTTTTCTTTTAATTTATCCAGAAAAAAATTACACAAATTACAAAATTATATATTTTTTCTATAACACTGCAATTTTTAATCGTTACACCTATAGGTTTTTGGAATAAAAAGCAGATTTCCGAGAAAAGACCTCAGTAATACCTATACCGTACAGTAGAATACCTATTTAACTTAAAAAAATGATTATGAAGAATGTGTAATTCTACATGTTAAAGAAGAAAATTATTAATTTTATTTTTAAAAGATCTATCTCGTTTCATAACATCCAGATATAAAAGTACCTTCATAAAAGTGACTACCCTGAAAAAAATTATAATTGAATATAACTTCTGAGTTTTACGATATTTGCGTGTGGTATTTTTATGATGAAATGAAAAATATGAGACCTCAATAATAATATAAATATCTTTTCCAAAAACGGCGGGCTTTAGAGAGAAAAAAAAACAAAAAAAATTAGGCACGCTGAATCTAATAAAGTTACGAACTTCGTAAAAGATCTTAAAAGTGCAACTTAAGACGTACTTTTTAACTATGTATACGGCTATTTAGTAGTAAAATTCGACTAGTTCTAAGCGCGCGTTAGCAAAACGCGCGTCGAACGCTCCTAAGAGAACAGGCTCTTAATTTACCAACTATGTGTTTAAAATGTATTTTTGTGAAATAGGCAGTTATATAATTAAGTACTTTTAAAAACTCTGTTTCAAAATGTTTTGACATGGTCATTAGCAGCTTTTTTTTATTTTAGGTATTATCACTATGGAAAATAGACCAAGATCAGAGCTGGTTTATAGCTGGGTTGTCGACTACCCAGAACTGGTTTACGATCCCGCAAGTGGTATCATATTTTGTACAATATGTGAATCCCACATAAAAGCTACTCGTAAAAGCAACGTAGATCGGCACATCATAAACGCACTTCATACAAGACGACGAAAAAGAACCCCGGATGAGTTTTATTTTGATTTAATAGAATTTTTAATATTATGTAACATACCTTGGACACAAGTGAGTAACCCAACGTTACAAAAATTTTTCAACAAGTATATATGTATAAAATGTTGTTGTACTTGCTCAAATAAGGCAGTACCTTCAGAATCATTGCTACGGAAACAATATTTTAACAGATTTTTTCAAACACAATTAAAAGCTACTTACGATGTAATCGGAAACAACAAGATTTGGTTATCACTTGACGAATCCACGGATTTTTTGGGAAGATACGTTGTAAATTTATTGGTGATGCCACTTATACAAAATGTGGCTACCAGACCATATTTAATAGCTTGTAAAATGCTAGAAACAGTGAACAGTATAACTATGTCCGATTTTGTAATAGAATCTTTAAGAAATATGTGGGGAGAATCATTTGAAGAGAAAACAAGTAATGTGTTAATGTTATGCACAGATAGTGTGGCATATATGTTGCGAACTGGACGCCTATTAAAAATTGATTTTCCTAACATTATTCATATAACGTGTTTAGCTCATGCTCTTAACCGATTGGCAGAACAAATTCGTTCACAATACGAGAATGTTGATTCCTTAATATCCAATGTCAAAAAGATATTTCTGAAATCCCCAAATCGGGTCAGAATTTTAAAAAACATGTATCCAAACTTGCCGCTGCCTCCACAACCTGTAATTACAAGGTGGGGCACGTGGCTAAAGGCAGCAACATACTATGCTACACATTTTAGAGAAATATCGAATGTTTTAAACAGTCTTAACAGCAATGAGTCTATATCAATTAAAAAAGCAAAAAGAGTCATACGAAATGAAAATATCGTATCAGAGCTTAATTTTATTAATGAATATTTCACAATAATAGACGAAGCACTTACTGAAATACAAACAAAAAAAATATCAATAATTGATTCATTTTTAATTTTTGATAAAGTCAGGTCTTGTTTAAGTTGGACCTCAAACGAATTAATAAATAGTAAGATAGAAAAAGTACTAGATCGAAATCCCGATTATGATGTAATTAGAGAAATAGGTGAAAAAATTGTGAAGGGAAATGAAACAGATTACGAAAATTTTTTCAAATTTGCGCCTCTTACGTCTGTGGACGTTGAGAGATCTTTCTCAACCTTCAAGTGGATATTAAATGTAAAAAGAAATAGACTTAAAGAAGAAAATATAGAAAAAATAATGATTATCTATTTCAATTCTTTACAAGAAAGGGAAACAGATCTAGTACAGGAAGAATGATAATTTTTCCTCTTTGAAGCATTTACCCCTAGCGCAAGCCATACAGAACTGGCTTCTAACGCTGGCATGGCGCGTGCGTCTTCTCGATCGATTCAAATTTCATGCTTATCGAAATAAGGAGCAAATTAAAAATGCGTGAGGAGTGATCCGCCATTTCAGCGCACGTGCTCTATTGCCGTCATGTGTGTTTTGTCCAGTTTGTGTGGTTTGCGCCTAGGGTGTCGATATCCTCTTTAAATATGTTCCTGACTTTTATTACAGTTGATTTCGATTTTTTGTTAAGCTATATTTTATTTTTATAAATGAGACATGAGTAAAATATATTTTAAATATATATAATTTTATTATTTTATTTTGTATTAATTATTCCCAAGTCCAACTTTTTATAGACGAAACTAAAGATACTAATAAAAATGAATTTCCAGCAAAGTAACGCCTGAATCTATAAATTATTTGTAGATAATTAATAGATTCAGGCGTTACTTTGCAGAAGTCCATGTTGATGAAAATGTAAGTTAATTAATTTGCTACTCCGCTAACCCAGTGACAGTTAAACCATGCAAAATAGCCACGCTTGTGTTGAATATATTTTTTTTTATGCAGATAAATAACTATTTCAAGAAAGTATTTAAACGTCTTTACTTTTTTTACTGGACTGGCTCTGAAATTATTATTAAATTCGTTTTAGGCACTCACCAGCCGCTCGCTAAGTCCTAACCTTGGTAAATTAATTTTTTCTTCTTAATTTACTCAAAAACTATAACCTGCAGAGTAAAAATTATAAGAACAAAAAGTATTTATTTATGTCTTATCTATCCAAAACAATCATTAGACAACTTAAAACAAAAAAAAAATCTATCGGAATTTTTTAACTCCAGTAGTCTTGGTAAATAAATTTTTTCTCCTTCATTTACTCGAAAACTATCGCTTGCTGAGAAAAATTAATAAGAACAAAAAGTGTTTATTTAAGTCTAATCTTTCCGCAGCAATCATTAAAAATAATTTAAAACAAAAAATCTATTCCGGTTAGTACCGGGATTTGTAAAAGGGAATGTCCACATTATTCTTAACGTTGCTCAAAGTTTCTGTATAAAAACTCCCTCAATTCCGATCACTGGTTATTAGTGATACAAAAAAAAAGATCAAATGAACACAAAGAAAAATTACAGTGCAAGTCAGCAGACCTTATGAATTTCTCCATGAGCCAGTTGCAGATCTTTGTTTTTTGTATTATCAAATATTTTGCTATAGCTCCTTCTGTGTGAGAAATCTATGACTAATGATGTTTGTATCAATAATAACAACAAAAACCAGTGGAGTAGTTTTTCAAAAAATAATGAAGTAGAAACATTATTATAATCAATTAAATAAATTATACCAATTCCAATTCTGTTTTAAAATTGAATAGTCTATTTTTGTTTATTTAACACTTACTAATATCACTATATCCAATTTTTGGTGCTTATTACAAACTTAGTCATATGTACTTTTTTACAATACCAAGTGACAGGACAAACAACTTGTACACCTGGTGGTCAGCATCACACCTATCCATAACAGTTACAGTGCTACTCATTAGCTTTAAATCAGAAAGATCTTAATGGCATTGTGCCCATCACCCTGATACATTAGTTAACAAGTCCTATGTACCTGTAATTTCACCAGCACCTTTACCCTTCCAACCGAAACATAGTAATGCTTACATTACTGATTGACAGTAGAAATAGATAAGGCAGCAGTATTTCCCTAGATGAACTCTTTCACAATGAGTTTGTACGGCTACTAAAGAATATGGTCTAAAAAATGTTGCTTATTCTTTTATGAATGGCGCCATTACCATGCTACCGCAACTGATAACACACTTATAACGTCACAGAGTGTTAATGACTAATGTTATTAAATTGCATAACTACAAAAAACCAAATAACATTTTTTTACAATCCATATGTTTAGTAAAGCTTCACTTAGAAAATATATGGATTTGTACTTAATGTAAAATGTTAAAAATATAGTTAGCAAAGAAATTAGGCCCTGCAAGTTGGTTAAAATGCTAAAATATGTGGTCCTAAAGTTATTTATTCCTAAGCTGTTATTACGTAGTTATCAATAGTTTACCATTCGAGCATGTTCCACAAGCGGCCTTATTTCTCTGAAGACACTATTAAGGCGATCTCCGAAGCCCAGGTTGTTTCTATTCGCAGTTACTGGCCTGGGAACTGAGTCCAGTCGATGAAGTACATTGTTCCTTGGTGTACCCTCAGCTGGAGCCTCCTCGTCGATTTCCAGCGTCACTTGGCTCGGCTGAGCCATCGTTACGGATTTGTCAAGCGGCAGGTGTACTAATGATTAAGAGTTTTGATAAAAAACGATCATTTCCAAATATTTATGAACGAAGCTCGAAGGTCAGCGCTAGACTTGACATTTACTTACATTATTGACAGTTACAGCATCGGTTCAGAAACATAAGACTAATGTTTTGTTTAGAAATACTTTTATTGTTCTTTTATTAGGGTTTTTGGCTTGGATATAAGCTTTTGAGCCATATCTTCATTTAGTTTCGGTTCTACAATAAATATTTTCTATTGTGCTTATAATAAAGTAAACTTATAGAATGGCAAAAAGAATTCTGCGTTTTTAAAAAGTCTTTTCAGTAACGCGGAAGTCATTATTCATGTTATCTCTTTCACCTAATTTACTTGCTTGGTTCATTTGCTAATAAAAGACGTTGAATTACGTTTTTACGTGTGACGTTTAATTGATAATTTTAGATCTTTTAGCATCCTGTCATTTCAAATTCCCACTATTTTTTCCTTTTATTATTTATTAGTTATTATATTGTTATTATAGTAAAGACGAGTGACACTAGCGCACAATTGTGATGACGGCATGGCACAAACTACGGTACACCTATTACCCAGCAGTGAGTGAATATGAAGACAAACTGTGAATGAAGATGATAATTATGTACAAGAATGCTCTCGTTGTTCTACTGTGCGAAAACCTTATATATACTCAAAGAGCGCACAATCAAGACCATAACTATAATAAACGTCTCCACTTTAGACCTAAGGTCTCCACATATACTTCGAAAATCGAAATTCCTTTACATGTAGTGGTTTCGCTCTGGTGTCGATTTACACTTATGGATTTTTTTTATTGACCGAATGAAACAACAAAAATGTTCTGGATAATTTACTTTCCTTTTAAATAATAGTCAATAGACCGCAATTAATTTGTTTCTAGCGTCCAATACGATGAGCAATAAATTATTCCCTACAGTAGTACATTACATACCTATACAACGCGTAGCTTATACGCAAGATGTAGATTATACGTCGTAAATTCAGTCTTTGATTAGGCTTTAATCGCCGCATCCGCTAGTCGATCCTATCGTTGTGAACTAAGACGAATAATAAAATTTTCAATAATTAAAACACACAACTACAACGTAATTTGTGCGTAAAATACATCAAAATAAAACGTTATGCGCTAGACACAACATTAAAAAATAATTAACAGTCGATCGTTTGGCACTGGGTTTTTCACGTTTCTGTGTCGGGTTTTAGAGCAAGGACACCTTGTTCGTGTAGGTCTCTGACAGCCTCGAGAAGACGGCGTTCGGCTCGTGGTTCGCCGAGCGCGACGTCGACACTGCCTGCGCACAGCAGTAGAGCGCGCAACGCGGCACGCGGCCAGTCAGGCTTCAAATTTCGGCGCACCACAGCCGCCGCGGACGCACAACCCAATCTCGCACTCTCCGCTTCCAACCTGTCCCCATAGTCCTCAATCAAAGAATCTCCTACTGCTCTTCTCATTTCTGGAGTCAAGGACGAGAGCATCAACAACGCGACGTCATCCATAGGCCGACCGAGCGACACCATTTGCCAATCCAAAGCTATACACTCACTAACTCCTTCATTTTCCCTAAACAGAAGGTTGCCGCTCCAAAAATCAGCATGTGCTAGAGGTGCTGGTTCCGCAGGGCGAAGAAGTGTGCCTAGCAGAGATGGGGCACGGGCGCTGAGGGCTGACACAGCCGCTGCTTCTACCACACACTCTGGTTTTCCACGAAGGAATGCTTCAAGTTGCGGGAGACCTCGTCTTACGAGCCGTAGGTAACCAGCTGCAGCTCGTTCACATGGAAATAGAAAGTCGAATCTCTGGTCAAGAGGGCCTTCCCGGTCACGCATAGCCAATGAGAGAGCATGAAGTCTTGCAGCCGCATGGAGAGCGGCTCTAGCGCGCGCTTCTGTCAGACCTTCCGCGAAGTCAGCCGCTTCGTATCCCACAGCAGTCACATCCTCGAGAACAAGTTCGCTGTCTCCACCGATCTCATCTGCAACATAATTTGAAACCTATTATTTAGTCCCTAATACCCATTTTGTTTTGCTTACACTTACACTTAGTAGGCTATACATATACTTCGATCACGTAGATGTGGAAGCAACTTTTAGAACTTGATTTCACTAAATGATGGTCTTAACTATAGTTCGTAGGGAATCGAGATCCTTAACACTTATAATGTATTTTCGATGAGGAAAATTAGCCGGATACGAATCTATATACGAGTAATATTATTTCAGTGTTTTGTAGAAAGGGCGAAAGCGTCATTTCGAAAAATCTTTCAGGAGAGCATGTTTTAGGTTTTAACGACTGTTTGATTTACGTCTTGTTTTAAAATTCAATTTTGGTTCCAATTAAGTTTAAGGTTTAAAATTAAATTAAATTTAATAAAATATTAGTAAAGTTTTATTGAATGTCAGAATGTTTCATCACCGTGATATTCAATGATTTTTTGTGAAATAACTCTACTAGTTTCTTATAATTATTAAATAAAGTTCTATATAATAATTATTAAATTCACTTCGATCCGATTGGACTCCAACCAACGTCTCCCAGCAAACCGTGCCAGACGCTATGTCAACTTTTGTTAAGTCGTTCAAATTTTCTTTGATCTTTGTTTAATAATTTTTATAAAATGTTAGTAATTTTGTATAAAAAATCATTTCATTCAATTTGATCAACTGCTTCTCTCCTCATTTTTTTCGCCACATGCAATGAAATCATCCGTATAAGAAGATTTATCAGTATTAAAAAAAAAGTTAGTCAATTTTATTCATGTTGTATGAAAAACGTATGAAATTTTACCAACTTCTGCTGTCCTGATTTTTTTTCGTCTCATACAATTAAATGATCTTTATATAAAACTGAGTCTATCAGTACTGAAAAAATTTTTGATAAATTTTATTCATTTTTATAGACATTTCACGCTTGACAAAAAATTTACTATGCCAAAATTGTTTTCACAAAAAAAAAGACTTAATAGTTCCTATTTTTCAGTTTCCTTGTATCTTCTATGGTTTCGGATTTGCCCATACCACAGTATTACAATATCTTCCCTGTACCACCCTATACTGTGCCTACACTGTTCCATTAAAAAAAACATTATTTATATTAACTGCATTGTCTATATAGTATTCGGAACTGGACGTATTATTTTATTTAGACGAAAGAGTAAAATTGTAAGCGGTTCAATTCTATCATTTTAAGATTGATGTCAGTACCTAATAGATTAAATTAGGTCAGTACCAGGTAATCTAGCCTTGATGCATCTTGGTACAGGCAACCCTTGTCCAGGTCCTAGAGCTTCCTCAGCGAGCCTATTAAGTGCCGGCGCTAGTTCAGTGTAGAATAGGATTTCTCTAGTGTCGAATTGGGCTTCAGCTACGAAGAGACGGCCGAAGGGATCTCTGGGAGGCAGTTTCACGACGAGTGGCATAGCTTTTCTCTCGCCATTTTCTTGATAGTGCACGGTGACCGCCAGCACGCGGCTGAGCGCGCCCGCCACACCCGCACGCGACTCCACGTGCACCTGCAGAATTATTTAATAATTTATAACCTTAATTAGGCAAAGAGATTTAAATTTAACAAATACCTGTAAAACACCTTCACTTTAGATCACTTTAAAGTATACAATTATTAGGTAACTAGGTAATTCTTTAGTTATACAATATCTTTTATAAATATGCTGTGATACATAGAGCCGTTAGAGCTGTAGGGTAATAGGTACCAGTAGGTTGGTAACAATTACAGTATCGTCGTCGCGATATCCAAATTATTAATGAATCGTAGAAAATATGCTCAAAAGTACAGTAAATTAATTAAGCACATCATAATTATTAATAATGTGACAAGAAAAATGACCTCATTAGCTCCGGCCACTCCATCGCCGGCCAGCAGCTCGCACGCCCATTCCTCAGTGAGGGCCGCGTCCGCGTCGTGCTCGGGCTGCGTTTCACAGTCGGACTCATCGCTTCCGCTGCTCGGCGCTTCTGACACTGCCGCGCTGTCCGGCCCTCCAGCCTGCATCTTCCACTTCAATTCTCTATGAATTTACCACATTGAGTACGCAAACATTTCGTAAAATCTCTGGTTTTGTAAGGAATATCGCACATCAGCTATATTGGCCAGGGCCTGACACGGTTCGACGGCTGAAGTCCCGCGCATGCGCGGTCGCTCCTTCAATTATTCATTGGGACTCCCAGCCCCGTTCAATCATGAATCAAGCTGTAGGTATAATTGTGCACGTTATGTGCATTCACTTTCTAATGAGTTCACCCCTATTTTATTGTTGCTCCGCCTCTGGAGCGTGCGATGTTTCATATTATTATTATAGATGGATACTAGAATATGGAAAATTTAGCATTAATTGTACTTTTAAGTTCTGAATAACATGTATAAGCAAATCACAACAGTTTAATTAGTTGAAACAATGATATAAACTGACTAAAAATAAAACTGGGGAGACGACATGAGTCGCATTTTTTCTTAAATCTTAAAAACATTTCAGGATGTATTAAAATTGAACTGTAATCTCCATATCCAAAACATGAAAACTCTTTATTCAGCGTAAACAATACACAAATAATACTATGTTGCCCTGTTGTTGATGTGCATAGCGAAAACAATAATATAATTTTGTATGTGATGTTGTTAGCATGTAATGAATACCTAAATATAAATTTACTACACCCGAATACTTCCAACGCAATGTTTAGAATAGAAACGATATGTATTTATGATTGTTTTAGTAAAATATGCTGTAGCGCGGTATTGGCGCACTTATATAATTTTATGTATATCATATAACAAATAACAATATTTGTTCGTACAGACAGACTTAAATCTTTATGTTCTTATTTTTTAGTAGTTTCTCAGATTTTTTTTTAGCAAAGTGGAGTCAAAATACTTATTTTCTAAGCCGCAAAAAAATCATCAGAAAAAGTTTTCTATGTCATGTATGACAGTGACAGATGATCGATTGATTGCAAAGTTTGATAGCGGGACGGGTGTGTAGCTTGTTTTGTTTTGCGGCTGATTTTACTATTCAATTAAAACAATGGGAAAAGAAAAATCTAAGAAACGTAAGCGATCTGCAGAATCGTCTGAGGATAGTTCTAGTTCAAGTAGCACCGATTGTACTCGGGAAAAGAAGAAACTTCGTAAGTTAAAAAAGAAACTGAGAAAAGAGCAGAAGAAAACGGAGAAAGCTCTCCAGAAGAAGTTAAAAAAAGAAAAGAAGAAGCTCAAAAAGAAAAGGAGGAGTAAAAGCAGCAGCTGCAGTCGAGATGACGCCTTCAAGAAAGGGGCTGACGAGGCCGCTGATATACCCCTCGGTATGTTACTTATTTAACCGTTTCTTGCCCTATTTCACCTTAAAACTTAAGGTTTGTGGTTCTATTGATCGCAAACGGTGTTAATTGTATTTATATAATATTTTCATGCAAGCAATTGTTCTTTTATAGATTAGGTGTATTTATTGTTTTCTTTTAACAGAATTAATGGAAAAATCTAAAGCAATGGCACCAATGACCAAAGAAGAGTGGGAGAAGCGGCAGAGCATCGTACGAAGGGTTCTGGACGAGGAGAGTGGACGATACAGGTTATCCTATCTCTCTTGTTTTTTGAAAAACTCAATTTGCAAAAACATTTATGATCTCTTTGTATTTTTGTACTCATGAAATGTGTTAGTTATTAATATTATTTGTAATCAAAGAATTATAACATATGTTTCTCAAAATGAAAGCATTATACATAATAGCTTATCAATAACCTGACACACATCGTAGATACAGACAGTGTCCTTAACAATTGTGTTAAAAAAAAGGACTTTTTATATATTAATTTTCTTACAATGAAACCACAGCTGTGCTTCAGAGAAACCGTGTGGCTCTGGGACTCTAAAAAATAGTTATAGACACCACATGTTTAGGATGTGTGACTGGTTGATAATTACTTAGCAGTTTTTATTATTGCTAGTTTTGCTGTGCCTCAGTTGTATCCTGATTTCAGGTTAATAAAAGGTGACGGAGAGGTGTTAGAAGAGATTGTGTCCCGGGACAGACACAAGCAGATTAACCGACAAGCCACTCAGGCAGATGGTGCCTTTTTTCAGGCACAAACTGTCTACAAACATTGAATTTAGTCTAAGTGACAACTTAGCACAAACCTTTTGTGGAGTTTAATAAAAGCACATATTTATAGTTTGGCCCTATAAGCTACTCGCACTCTTCCTTATAGCGTGAGTGTTTCAAGTCACCTACTACTAGTCTGAAGTTAAGTATGATGTTTTTGAAACAAATTCATTACAATATGTAAAGGTATATGACACTTCACTGAATAACGGATTTATTTTCAAGTTAAGTGGTCAGAGGACAGCATTGATACATCACTATCAACTTGGTTGATGTGATTGTTCACCTCATGTAATAGTATAAAGAAATGTAAAATGTTTAACATGATCAGTGTTGTCAGATTTATTACGGAGAGGATGGAGACTTCGCTACCTAGGAAGTAACTGCTTCTACACAATATTCTTGTTCCCAGTCATTCTCTTTGACAGATTTAAAGTCCCTAAATAGCACCTCTACCATGAGTTTAAAGTGGCCATTGTCTCTAGGGGCCGCATAAAATATTGTATACAAAATTCTACTTGTAGTAGTCATCTTAAGGTTCACACTGCACAATTTTGCCATATAAATATAAACAGTCACTAGCAACAGCTATTATTGTAAAGTATTTTAACCAGTATATTATATAAAAGAAAATACTTATAAATGTTCATGCTTGGTTGAGCTTGAAATGTGATTCATATACCTAATTGTTTAATGTTATTTCAGACTTTACCAAAAATAGCGAGATAAACAAGTTTTTCATAATATTATGTTTATTGAACATTACGATTTTTTACTACCACGATATTTTTTCTTTTTTGTGAAATTACTCCACTAGTTTGTTATAATTATTGATACAAAGATCTAACACACGAATCCGGCTGGATTCGAAACAGCGTCTTCAACATACCCAGTCGACGCTTTCCCGATTGGGCTACGGAACGAACCTTACGAATTTTTCTACGTGCTTGTTGCAGATCTGTTTTTGGTTTTTAACGACTTTTTGCCGTAGCGCCATCTGTGAGAAATCTATGAAATTTTTTCATTCATGCAGCCAGGTACCTTTTTTCACACAGAAATTTTCGTATTTACGTAATTAACTTTGCCTAAGTTTAAACAACAAATTACGAAGTAAACTCTGTTTAATTTGAAATCTTGTTTAAATTTAGGCAATGTTCATTTTGTAATTATGAAAAACTTGCTTAGCTCGCCATCTTTGCTTGGTCGAAATCAAAGTTCGTTTTATAAATATTAGCATTGGATTCTTTACAGAGCTAATCTTTAACACAATATATTAAATCAAAGTTACTGTGTACCTGAATAATCTAAGCCACCATTGAAACTTATATGGGTATGACCAACCCATTCTCAAAGATAAGAAACTTCTTTTAAGTGACTGAAAATGCAGTGTGTCGTCACAACTCCTAAGGCGCAAACGTGTGTCTTGTGTATTCTATTATAATACAATTGGAATTGCCGCAACCGATGACACTATTCTTTTAATTTGTCTCCGGTTGCTGCAACCGGCGACTGTGTCGTTTTCATATTAATAGTATGAAAATGGAATATCCTCTTCTAGTTGCCAATTGCTTGTATTCATCCAACACAAGACACAAGTTTGCGCGGTACCTAAATCAAAACATTTAATATTCCCGGTATGTCGAGTGTCCCCAGTTAATAGTTCCTTAGACTCGTCCTTCCAACTACCTGCAATACCAAATTTGCCTGGAAAAAAAACTGTTACTTAGATATAATATAAGGTCGTCTATTGCATAAGTGGGCAAAGCTGGAACCATGAGATTTAATCACCCACATATCTTTTTAATCTTTTTTATCAATGGCCACATACAAAATCAAAGGTATTCAATCTTGTGCTACATTTTGTGATTAACTTCCTAGATAGGAGATTCTTTATTAATTAGTCTAAATTGTAAACTAAAATCATATTTTGCCTAAATACAATTTATACTTCTATGCCACGAATTTTATTCAGTGGCTCTTAGAATAGTGTTTAGGTTCTCACGTATGATATTAAGACGCGCAAACGTGCTTGTGTTAGATACAAGCAACCGGCAACTAGAAACGACTATTCTATTTTTACACAAATTGCTTTACCGCAACCGGCGACTCTCAATTTCATATCAATTGTATGAAAATGAATATTCACTTTAGCTGCCGGTTGCTTGTATCCAACACAAGACACACGTTTACACGTAAAAGTGAGAAATAGAAAACCATTGTGCCACGTGCCTGAGCCGTTAAAAATATCCTTTCTATTATTCATGAACGCTTGTTATTTTTATTAAAGTTGAAGAGATAAGTATTGTTTTTTTATTTAAACATTAGCATATCAGCAACTTTAACCACGTGGAGTAAGGTGAATGTATGTACTTGACACACGGCTGCATACTTTTTTTGGGATATTTTTCAAATTATGAAACACATAATTAACAACCCATTTATACGTCCCACTGCTGGGCACGAGTCTCTTCTCAGACGAGGGCCTTAGTTTGCGACGCCTTTGACCCAATGCGAGCTGGCGTCTTGAACATTTCCCGGGGGTTGTGAACCTTCAACGTGCAGGTCTCATCACGATGTTTTCGTTCACCGAAAAACTCATGGTCAATATCAAATTAAATTTCGATAAACTAAGGCTTAATTTATATTGCGGCGGGACGGAATGAAGCGAATTTTGTTTGAAATTTGTTCGTAGCATAATGAACTTTAAGGTCAATTGAATAACGTAAAAACTAGATACGAGCCAAAATCTTCCTTAAGATTTTAGCTTTTGACCATAAAATCATTATGCTATGTACAATAGCGTTACAAAAATTCGCTTCCATTCC
This sequence comes from Hyposmocoma kahamanoa, assembly GCF_003589595.1. Lineage (NCBI taxonomy): Eukaryota > Metazoa > Arthropoda > Insecta > Lepidoptera > Cosmopterigidae > Hyposmocoma > Hyposmocoma kahamanoa. The sequence goes on from NW_020653492.1 coordinate 1,827,548, forward strand.
GTTCCGCCGCAATATAAATTGAGCTTTAGAGGTGCGAGTCCGCTTCGAACAGCTTCTGCTCGAGATGCGGTAGGTGAATTCACGACTACATAAAAAGCACGTAATTGTTGTTTATGAAGGATTTTCACCAAGTTTACATCAATAAACCTAATACTACAGGTTGCTTTGCATACTCTGTTAATACCAAGGTTTTAATGCTCTATTCACACCAAGTTCCGGATTTCAAGGACAAATCATCTATATGTGTCAACGCAGACAAAGTTTAATAGTGTAAAGAAGTTTATAGAGGGAAATGAGAAAGGACAAACAATTTCAAGGTAAACAAAATTCGTTTAATGATCTACCTAACAAAAATTGATTAAGCATTATAATTCATCTTTGGTCTTTTCTTCCCTAGATATTTCCTTCGCCGGTGCTTGGTCTTCTAAGTGTTCATTGACAAGCGCTATTAGGGTTTCCAAAGGTCTCCCGCCGTTCTCTATGAACACCATCTTTTTATCTTTGTATAGGACTAGTGTTGGGAAACTCGTTATCTGCAAGTATATAAATAAATTATTGAGAAATATCATATTTTAGGGTATCGTGTAATAGATAAGTGATAAATTAAGGTTATTGGCAACGATATCTCTGTGTGTTATCTTTTTTTTGTTATCAAGCGACGGAATGAACAAATCGTGATCTTGATGGTAAGACACGCGCTTATCCATGACAAGTGCATTGCCACTCAGAGCTTTAAATTATAAAAATCTAAGGGGCACTGCCGCTGCACCCGCCACCATGAGACGTAAGTTGATAAGTCCTATGTGCCTATGATTTCACCAACAAATACTCTAAAATTTCACGTCACTGCTTAATGGCAGAAATATAATAAATATATAACATGGGCATTTCTAATTAAGTTTACCCCCAGTTCTCACACCAGACGTTGAGGATGAAAAAAATAAAACCCCGTTCTGGTTACTGCATAATTCACTCTCACTTATTTTATTATTTGACGGGTATAGTCAATTACAAGAAAAGAACAAGAATTTAAAATGTAATGGCCAAAAGAACGGCGAAGAATATAACGATTCAGGTCGTCAATAAACGCCATCCTGCGTATGGCCCACGTATGGAGTTTCGCAGGACGCATTGCAGGATGGCTTGCACGGTCCGACTACATTTATAATCCTGGATTACGCAGCGGACGGCTAGGCAGACTGCAATACTGGATAGTGCATGCTCCTATTTATGACGCTACGTAAGATCGGGTGCCGATGTCGCTACTTTTTAGCTTGTGTGCAATTCAAACTTTGCGCTCTATTATCTACTACCATAACTTAAAGATTTTGATTGGGTAGGGTTTAAAACGTGAAAACGACCTAAAACAATTTTAAAATCTAACAAAATTAGACTTACAGTCACTTGAATAAGAGTTATATTACAATAATTCAGTATTTTTTCATCCTGGTTCAGCCATTCACCAATAGGTGGCGTTTTAGTAAAAATACTACTAGTATATAATAGCTAACTATTACACGTTAGATGGCGCTGAAACTTAACCGCGCGACTTGCAATTAACTCCCACTGACTTCGCGGTCCGTTCCGCAATCGCAACGGTTTCGTGCCCGCAACAGCGGCAGCTACGTGCCCGCACAAACTTCCAGGATCGTGAGTATTGAAACAAAACCGCTGTCTAGCAGCACCGGCGGGCGCGGATGGAAACCGCTCCGTGAATTGTTAACCTTATTAACCTTAAACTGACGCTACTCAACGAGTGATGTGGTCCTACCTAATCGATAGTTGAAAACCATGTGGCTGTTTTTAATATTAAAAAAAATATTCCATTTTTCATACTATATCTACACTGGTACTGGTTAAATTAAATTAATATAAATTATTATTATTTTCTTAATGGCGGCCACTAGGTTTGGACCAGTGTCAGTTTTATAAGAATAATATAAAAAATATGGCGATCGTCGCCAGTGTAAATTTTCCATTATACGTTACCACGGGTTGGTGAAGCTGTCACTGTCAAGAGTAAACTCGAACCATCAACGAATTTAATAAATTAAATTATGTTGTTTTGTTATGAAGGATTTATGTAATTTTCTATAATTGTTTCTAATTTATTTTGCATGCACAAGTGGAATTGCATGGAAATTGAAACAAAGTCAGAAATAGTAATAAGCAAACCAATCTTTCGATTTTCCTGCAACTTCAATCCAACCTTCTTTTATTTTGAACTCATTGGAAAAACTTAAAAATGAAAAAATACTCTACGTTTAATCTACGAGTATAATGGAATTTAAATATCTTAAATATCAAAAACACATAAATTTTTCTTCAAGCAACAGCAACATCCAAATTGACATGAAATTGAAACGGTTGTCCGAAATATGAGTTGTGTTAAAGTTACTCGAAATAAAATGTTTAGTAATAATAATAAAATAAAAGAAATCAATTTAACGTGAATGCTTTTCGCTTTGATATTTTAGGGACTTTAATTACAAAAATCATAGTAAGAAATTCAAACATTTCAGTAAAAATTTATTGTCGATAAACATATGTAAGTCTTCGTAAATGAACATCACTATATTTGAGTCTAGAAATTTCTATGGAGACAATAAGAAAACATTGAATAATAATAGAAATAGTAACTAAAAATGCAAATAACCGGTGGAATGTTATCTCACTGGTTAAAATTTTTGTTTTCACTCCAATTTTTACAAGGTGTATCGCTATAACTTAGCATTTTCACGTTTTACGAGAGATCTTGTATGTACAACGATCGCTATGTCACTGTGGCGATGTTTGTAGGCGTGTCACCTCGATATGGTCATTTTGACCATATTGAGGCGACACGAACCACGCCGCCATACCATATCTCCCCTTTTTTTTCTATATCTATGACTGCCACCACGCCCGTCACCTTGAGACATAAGTTGACAAGTCCCATGTGCCCGTAGTTACACCAGAACCCTTACCCTTCTAAACCGGAACGTAGTAATGCTCACATTACTGCTTGACGGCAGAAATAGGTAAGGTGGCAGTACTTCCCTGGACGAACTCTTTCCCAAGGAGCATGCTGCTACTAAAATTGTAGATGAGAGCAATCCGTCAAACAATTAAAGGGAAAATTTATGAACTTGCCCCTATTGACAATACGTATATTGATGTGAAACGTAATTTCGAACACGTTTGTTTTTGGGTTTTATTCACCCGAGATGTGAGGACCAACCTTTTCAGCTTCGCAAACCTCCTTAGATTTAACGCAGTCGACGTCCGCAATAAGGACTCTTGTGTTGTTCTGGAATTTCTCTCCCAGTTTTATCCATAGCGGACTCAGTTGCATGCAATGGGCACACCTGCGAAATATCAAGTTGTGGTGGTCATAATCCTCCGCATAAATGGACACGTAATTCCAAATCACAAAAATAATTTGTAGCATCAAAAATGTTACTTAAGCTCGACAAAAATTTGTTGATACCTCTTACCATGGTGCAAAATAATTAATGAATACTAAATCAGTCTCCATGAATATGTCAAAGGTTTCTTCTAATATCCTGGCTACTGGTAATGTTTTCTTCTTCTTAAGAAACTTCTCAGGATCATAGGTTTCAGTCAACAACATTGTGTCTACATACTGTTTGAGTTCCTGTAATGTTTCACCACTGGATATGCCTACCTGTAAATAATGCAAAATAAAACTTGTTCATGTCTCACACATGTATCACACATCACATCATGTATACCCAACAATGAAAAAATCGCGCTGTGGATGATGAAAAAATTGTGTAGTGTGGAACACCTAAAATACTAAATAATTTACACTGTCCACAATTCCATCGCAATTTCATAATAGATAGATCGAGTTATTATTTATAATTGGACCCTTGTTGGGCGCCAGATTAAAAGACATTGTACTTATTGGGTTCCAAGGCATTTGGCATGACATGACTACAGCTAACTCTAAGAAGTTTCCTGAATAATATCGCTACGTATAACTTAGGTCATTTGTATTAGATAAGGTATAGATTCAGGTGTTACTTTGCAGAAATCTATGTTAATAAAAATGGAAGTAAATTACTTGTAACAATTAATTAAAGTACGTAATAAAAGTAATAAAAGACGCATGATGCGTATGAAGCCTCATACTTGACACTGCGTTTTTTATTTGATCCAGTATTACTTAATTGACAGTAATTGTTTCAGACAGAATGTCGAACGAGACGAGAACGAGAGTAGATCCACTGCAACCATTGACACCAGAGACCAACTGCAGCAATTCAGTCACGATCAGGGTTACCAGGTCTACTGTTTTTCCAGTAGATCTTCTGTTTTTGGACGACATCTACTATTTTTTAGCGAAAATCTACTGTTTTTTAGGAATTTTCAGATTTTTCACAACTATTCTTGTCGGCTTTTTAGATTTTGTGAATCGTCGTTTCCATTTACGACGTCGTACTTTATGTTTTTGGAATGAAAGTGCAGAGCACATTAAATAAAAAATGTTGTAAACTGTTTTTATTGGACAAAATAGGTACTGTATAGTGTACTAAAATCTTTTACGTGCATGCATTTAGCTTTAACGTGATCTCAACTGTGACTCTCTACATATTGAACATTTGTCTGAGTTTTTGTAAAACTTTACAATGTGGTCAAAACATAGAACATCGTCCTTTAATTTTTTTTGGTATTGCGGCTTATTTGTCAATCGCAGGTCTAGAAAATGTGGGGAAGTAACATCTATGATATGATGATCCAAATACAATTTTTATTGTGAGTTACCAATATCGTAAGATAACATCAAAAACATTATGTTTGAAGAAAATCGATTAAAAGTGTTTCAAACACCGTAAGTTCAGCATCTACTGTTTATTTTCCTCAATCTACTGTTTTTTCTGTGCAATATCTTCCGAATTTTTCAGATTTGACCTGGCAACACTGGTCGCGATGCAGTTGCTAATCGTCTACCTTTACATACACTTGTGATTTATATACAACTGATTTTAATATTTCAACATCAGCGACGGCATCGATGCAATCGCGTGTTTGCATCGGTGCATTCGCCTGTAAATCACTAGGGTCGCGATGCAATCGCGCGTTTACATCGGTACTAAAAGTCGCGCTGTGTGTAATCGTCTTAGTCTTAGACTATTTTTCATTTTTATAACATTAACTGCCGGGACGAAAAAAGTCGTGCGCCTCATGGCAAGCCTAATTACTAACAAACGAAAAAATCTTACAATTCTTCCATGGTAAATCCAAACTAGATAAGGGTATTGCTTAACATCAAAATTCTTGCAAGTCCATTCATTCTCCATGCAATTGACTTTGCCAATATGTATGTACTTGTTGTGGGCGTACTGCACTGCTAATTCCGCCCATATTGGAGCCAGTTTCTGAAAATTGATACTAACTGTTAGTATACATACATGACTTTAGCGAGAACAATAAATTTGTAGTGTATAATGTACGCAGGTTGGTGTAGTGTATAATAAATACTAATGGTTTAATTAATTTTGTTCTAGTTTTTATTAAGGCCTGTACACGGGATCATTAATGCAGTCTTGTTATGCCAATCCCTGTGGATTTTTCTATACAAGTGTTTAACAAGCTCTCGTGTGATGTGCACCCTCCTAATGAGAGGCAGAAACTCACGTGGTGGCACAGAGTTTAAGTCGTCTTTGGCAATATTGCACTCAGTACAACATTTAACCTACTTGACATAGATTCTGTGAATAATGTTAGCCTATCGTATTTAATTTTGTACAAATGACATTCTTGAGTATTCTCCAACTTCACACGGACCTTTTCTATGGAAGGAAGTTTAAAGGTCTGTATGCCACATGTAGGTTCAGAATTCTAGTCTCAATTTTGTCTACATAATAAATTAAAAAATTAAAAAAACGTTGTTATATAAATAATATAAAAATAATATGTATAGTCTTTATTCTAACCGTAAGTTGTATGCATTTATTGAAAAAGTAAATACCTGTGAAGCTTTACACCAAGGCGCATAGAACATGACGAAGTGCTGGCCAAAGGCAAGATGCTTCTCAATGTTCGCATCCGTCAAGTAAGCCACCCCACTATACACTTTCACTTCACTTGATTCTTTGTCATGTCCCTGAAATCACATTTTTTGTAAATTACTTGTGGTATCTATGTAAAGAATCACAACAATCTTTGCGTGATCGATCTGTATGAAAAATTTAGTCAATGTCAAATCTAGCTTGCCAGCTTTAATAAACCTTATTTGAGAAGATGTAACAGGTGTTATTGGTGCTCTATGTAAAGATTAGGAGTGAAAACATACTCTACTTCTTCGTTTTATTATTTATAGCTTCATCATTAATAGGGACTGGAATTGGCCGAATATATTTATCAAAACTTCAAGGGTGTAATATTATACATAGAGTGTATAATATCTCCCTCTGAAATTCCAGAACTATCATAGTATTTTGATCTATATTTCGGACATGTATCTAACAATTAGTGTGCAATAATGAATTTAGAAGAGAGTTTGTTATTGTTTTGATTTTTTTGCCTTTACCTTTTATCATTTTGGATAACAGGGAATTGTGTATTACTTGAAATTTAGGTAAATGTACTCTACTTGTTCCGATCTCCTTGTCATTACTTGGAATGAGAGAATGAGAGCACATTCCAAGATGACAGATATTGATTATCAGTCCTTAGTAGAAAAGGTATATCAGTATTTATCTGTATGCAGCAACCAACATAATGTTGTGATAGCAATCTTTTTTAATTTAAGTTGTTTTCTTTACATCGTTTTTTCGTACTGAAGGTTTTAGTGTGGGTGTTCTGAATAGTGAACAGATTTAATTTAAATAGTTACTTTGGTACATACTTGGTACTTGGTACTTGGTGCAACGGGCTGGTGTCCGCATACTATATACATACTATATACACAGATAATTGGTGCAATTTTGTTTTTAATACATAATATACACACTCGCTTATCTTTTTTATTTTTTTTATCTGGTACATTATTAAAATTTAATGTTTTTTTAGATAATATTTTGACACCAGCAATCCTTTACCCTATGTACCCTTCTGCCTTTTCTTTTGTTTCTTTTGCATTTTAAATGCTAAATTATTCAATAAATTTATAAAAGTCGGCCGGATTCGAACCGACATCTTCTAGCAAGCCGTGTCAGACGTTATGCCTGGCAGTATGATGAATAACTTGTAGTAAAAAAAATCTATAATGTTTGAAATTCAAAAAGTATCATTATGAATAAAAAAAAACACAAGAAAAATTTTTCGTCGACCTGGTGGAACTTGAATCCGCGTCCATGCTGCACCGTAGCATTACTCTAACCATTTGAGCCACGAGTCCAGTTACCGAGCCGTCGAAATTCTCCTGTGTTTCTGTTACAGATTTTGTACTGACTTTCGGCATTCGTCGCCGCTAGTGATATCTAGTGAGAGATTTTTGAATAACCTCACTCCAGCCGATACCTTTACAGGTATCACAACTGACGCAGTTGTCGGTTTTCGATCAAATGTATTTCTTGAGATTTGGTAAACAACTCCATTAGTTTTATTATGACTATGGAAACGAAATTCAAAGAATTCAAAAGGTATTGCAAGTTCGTGAAAAGTGGCAACTTTTAATTTACCATAATGTTAATTGCTGGTGTCAATTTGTTTTTTGTCTGCAATGACTTTGATTGGTGATATTAATATAATCATAATTCTACTGACAAAACCTTGGCTCTTAAATAAGTCACAACACTAAAATAGATGTCAGTGCATTCTATCAACATACCTCGGTGGACAAAGTGAATACATCATTTAAGAATAGTGTTAGAGACGGCAGATCTCTAGTACCTTTGTATTCTACAGGGACAAAAGAGTTCTTATGGAAGTACAGTAGTGTCGGGTAGCCTGAAAATACACAAATAGCTTCAATGACAACAACTTAATGATCTCAGTGGCCTAACGGTGTAGATGGTGGGTCCTGGATGCAGAGGTACTGGGTTAGATTTCCAGTAGGATCAATTTGCGAAATGAACTTTTCTAAATTGGCTCTGGACTGGGTATTCGGGGGAGTGCCCTAGAATTCCGTTGCACTGGTACTCACAGTACAGGGAATTTTCTAATTTGAGACCAGGCAATTTCTGTTAAAATGTTAAATAGTTGTATGATAATATTATTATAATTTTTTTTTATAAGTGTGTACTCCTAGCTCCAAACTAGGGAAACCCTGTATCACTGGTGACACGGACTCTCATATGGACAACCACAAATTACAACCAAACTCACGAGATAAATAACTGTAGGCCATACAAAAATTTCTCCGGGCACGGGAATTGCACCTGGGACCTCTGCGTGGCAGTCCAGCTTGGTAACCATGCGGCCACAGAGGCAGTTCAATATTAATGTGACTTAACCGTAAGTTTTGCTTTTAGCTCATCAAGTGAATTAAAAAGTTATCAATAATTGTGTGAATAAAAATGGAAGTAAATTAATTTTGCTACTCCGAGAACCCAGTAAACGTTTAATCATGCAAAATAGCAGCGCTTGTGTTGAATATTTTTTCTTGCAGTTAATTATCCCACCCACCCTCCGCATACAATTAATAAAATAAATAACAGAAGCGCAACTATAGTCACAAACCATCACCAGACTCTCTTCGGCTGAGCGTCAAGCAGTCAACAGAGGATGCCTGATGAGGATGAGGATGCCTCATGGAGAGGCAAAACATGTGTTGGGTATATTTTTGGTGAAGGTTTGTGACTATAGTTGCGCTTGTGTTATTTATTTTATGCAGAGGGAGGGTGGGATAATTAACTGCATGAAAAAATATTCAACACAAGCGCAGCTATTTTGCCCGATTTAACCTCCACTGGGTTCGCAGAGTAGCAAATTAATTTACTTCCATTTATATTAACATGGACTTGCGCAAAGAAACGCCTGAATCTATTAATTAATAATCGTGTGGTTGACTTACGCAGTAAAATGATCTCAGGTACCTGTAATATCATTCTCCTGACAAAGTTTTGAGTGCACTGTGCAGTCTACCTGAGCGATAGCGAATTTTGACCCTTGCGTGTTTACTAGCTCCGCTAGCTCCAGCCAGATGGGATGGAAGGCTGTGCAGTGACGACACCTAGAACAAACAACAAGACCATTTACAAAATTAGTTAAAGTAACAAAAAAATTAGTTAAAAATAAAAACTTACCAAGGTGCATAAAACATAATAAAATTTCCATCCATTTCTTCTATTTTCTGTTTGAAATTATCTGAATCATAATCGTAAACGTAATTTTCTTCGGGCGTAACAAAGTACGGAAAAATCAACAAAAATAAAGCAACAAATTTAGTTTTTCTAATTAACATTGTGAATTATTAGGACCACTTATGTGTGTGTTTGTTTACTTAAATCTAAATAAATTAAATAAACAATAAATAACATTAAACTGGTTCGTAATTAAATTAGTTTTCAGTATGATTGGAAAAACGAAGATTCAATTTCATTTCTGTTAGGCACCTCACAGTTTTGTTGTAACAATTTGAGACAACTTCATTTCTTTGTTGAACAGAGGCAGCGCTATATAGATTATTCGCTTATGTAAACTAATTTGCTTTAGTTTTGATCAAAAAAGGCGAATTGAACGAAAAATTGAATAGAACAATGAAGATTGAAGATTGAAGGTATGACAGTGATGTTGTTAAAAAATATTTCATTCATTCACGTATTCTGATGGTCGTTTACATGTTCAACAATGCACGTATTTTTTCTGTTCGGATATACATTTGTTGTACGTACTTACAATTTGAAAAAAAAAAATTTAATTTAAGTATATCTTTTGTAAAATGCGTAACTAAAACTTAACTCATAAATAATTGTTTTTGGAAGCATGAGCAACTGCATAGGTTTCGCATATGAATTTGTAAAATAATTCAATAATTTAGGATCACCTACAAACGTCATTTATAATGACCATTTCCGAACACACAAAAGAATGTGGTAATTCTTCAAAATGGTCGCTTTGTATGGTTTGCCAACTTGCATGTCTGTGTTTTAGAGTTCTTTGTTTTCGTAATATAGTGGATATTGTATTATAGAACCAAAAGAGCAACCTGTTCCTCGAATATTTTGTTTATTTTGGAACATCTTCTGAGGAAATATAGAAAGTGTTGCAAAAGAAAGATGTCATCGGTAATGTGAGAGCGCTCAACTATCGTTTTTATTTTACGGGATTGCGACGTTTATGACCCTTATTCGAAACTACAGAAATTTAAAAATAATCAGGTAACTTAGTTGTTTTTACTCGGATCTTAGCCATAGGCTCAATTTTAGCGGCTAACATGAAACAAAGCTGCCTCTAATTTTGGCATTCCACAGGTCTGTCATGATTAATTTGCGTTGAGCATTCCTATAGTTCATATTATAATCGCTAGTATAATTGGAAGTTGTGAGTTTAGGCTTCACTTTTTGAAAGTTATATTATAAATCCGAGAAGTTTTTGGTGATATGCATACTTGATACTAGAGGCTGACAGTAACTACATTGCGTGTACTACAATAAACAATCCAGTCACCCTGAAAACCTATTAGAATATCATATGAGGTTGGTAAAAATAATCTCTTTCGTTTTCAGGGTGAGAGCAAAGCTTTAGCAGTTGCAACAGATGAAAATGTTATTACAAGCAAAACAGTGAGTGGCGAATTGTGTCAATAACTGTTGAAACGCGAAACGGTCGTGATATAAACAGAGTGTCAAGTGAGGACCAATGAGAAGAATACGAGCTGATAGTGGAGTGTATGGCGCGCGCGGAGTGTGATGGGCGGGGAGACGGCGACGGCGGGTGAGCGGTGCGGGGCTGCGCGGGCGCGGGGGCGGGCGGCGCGGGCGCCATGAACCCGCCGGCGCCCGGCAAGACGCCCACGCGCTCCTCGGGCTACCACCAGAAGGCGCTTGCCGAGATTCGCAACTCCCTCCTACCTTTTGCCAATATCGGCAACTCTGAGCCCCCGGGCTCATCAGCAGCTAGTACTGTTAGTTCAGGAGTGAGCTCCGGATTCAGCTCTTCCTCTGGAAATGGACTAGACAAAGATTTGAATGTGCTGCCACAATCTTTAAATCAACTCATCACTTTAGGATATGATGAGGTATGTAATATGTTAAATAATGTGAACCTTGAGGTTCAAGTTTTATTATGGTATTTACACATTGCAAAAAATGCAATCTTTTGAGTAACTTCAAGAGATCTGCATACACGAGAAAAAGCAATAACCCTAAAATGACTACAATTAAAAGGAGTTGGGGTCATTACTGACCTACTTGCTTAAACAAATAATATTTTAAGAAATACTGTAACTTTTTTATTGAACCACAATCTTTTTGAGATATTTACCTTTTAAGGTTTCATTTTAAATGAATGTTATAAAATGTTTAGTTATATAGTTCTAATATTTTAAATTATTGGGCTAAATGTCGGTAAACAAAATATTTCTCTATTGTCATTTAGTCCTTATGAGCATATAAGCATACATTTAGTCTTCGGTTATTTTACTACTCTTATGATCATATGTATGTATATGTACTCGGTACATATTTTTAACTGTCTCTGAAGCCGAACGGTTACCATGCTGGACTGCCACGCAGAGGACCCAGGTTCGATTCCAGGGCCGGGAGAAATATTTGTATGGCCTACATTTATTTCTCTCGTGAGTTTGGGTGTAATTTGTGGTTCCCTATGTGTGTGTCCATGGCACCCGCGACACAGGGTTTCCCTGGTTGGTGGGTTGTGGCTGTGTTGAGTGTGAGCGTTATTATTATTATTTATTTTATTGATATTGGATTTCACCAGTACTATTATATTTCATCCGAGTAAATGCTTGAAATTACAGGATCACTCAGTCAGAGCTCTCAAGTATGCGGGCGGGCGTTTTGACGCTGCCCTCGATTATCTGCTCAAGCAGCAGGAGCCTGTCGTCAATGGCGCTCTCAAGAGCAACAACTTGGGTGTGCTTGGCACCAAACTCATCAGAAAACCGAGCCTCGAGCGTGAGATCAATCTTCACAGAGGTAGTCCTGCGCTGGATTCCGGCGCAGGCAGTTCGCGGTCGGACAGCCCGCGGCAGCCCGAGGCGCCGCCGCTGCCGCACGAGAAGTTGAGCCGGCAGTACTCCCCGTCGGGGTTCGCGGAGCCGCCACCACCGCCGCCCCCGCGATGTCCGTCCACACCGCCTGTGCCGCCTTCCGTGCAGCACCTGATGAAGCGCATGTCGCCGGCGCCGCCATTGCCGCCAGCACGAGGCACCAGCCCCGTGGCGCCGGCTGCGCCCACGCCGCCTGCGCGTCAGCCCATGATTGTGCAGAACGGGCCGCAGGTGCAGCAGCAGCTTACCCAGCAGATCCAGGCGCTCAGCATATACCAAACGGGCGCCTCGGCGGCCGAACTGCCTCCACCTTACCCTCTTTCTGGCGTTCCGCCTCCTCCTTCGTACTCTGTCTCCATGCAGAACCGCCAGAGCCCGACGCAGTCGCAGGACTACAGGAAGAGTCCGTCGTCGGGAATCTACTCGGGTGGTACCTCTGCCGGGTCACCCAGTCCCATCACCGTCACGCAGTCAACGGGTTCGGCGTCGGGGATGACCCGTCCTACGCCTATCCAGGCGTGGACCGCTAGGCAGGCCGTGCAACCTCCCATAATAATGCAATCCGTGAAAAGTACACAAGTTCAAAAGCCCGTATTACAGACGGCGATAGCTCCTGTTGCGCCGCCACCTGTAGCTAGCTCTGTCACGCAGCCGCCTCCGCCATCGTACGCGAGCTCAATACAGCAAAAACAAGCGCAGACACCACCGAGCTACCCCTTGGCACCTAAGCCTTCGTCGCCAGGATCCACGACGTCGAGCGGGACGTCGCCGACCACACCCACTGTGCCGACGACAGAACCGCCTAGTTACGCAACCACAATGCAAGCGCTAGCGGTGCAGCGAGGCATGCACCCTATGCCGCCGCCACCTTACGGAAACCAAACCGAAACCACCACTACAGTTAACTCCCACCATTCACCTCTTCATAAGAAGTTTGTAAACGATGTAAAAGGCGAGACGTCGCAAGGTTTGGACGTCAAGTGTCCCAACCAAAATTGCACCAATAACTTATTAAAAGATAACATGTTGCCATCTGGTTCAGAGAAGTGTAGTAACGGTTCGACGGAACGCCGGCCGGAGCGGAAAATGGTGGAGAAGATACGACACCAGTCCCCGATCCCGGAACGGAAGAACATCAGTAAAGAGAAGGAGGACGAGAGAAGGGACTGCAAAGTCAGGAATTACTCCCCACAAGCATTTAAATTTTTCATGGAGCAACACGTAGAAAATATTCTCAAATCGTATAAGCAACGGACATTCCGACGAATGCAGTTGGAAAAGGAGATGACAAAGATAGGCTTATGCGCCGAGGCGCAGTGCCAGATGAGGAAGATGTTATCGCAGAAAGAGTCGAATTATATAAGACTAAAACGAGCGAAAATGGACAAGTCGATGTTCACGAAAATAAAACCAATCGGCGTTGGGGCTTTCGGGGAGGTAACGCTAGTTAGGAAGATTGATACTAGTCATCTATATGCCATGAAGACACTTCGGAAGGCCGACGTGCTTAAACTGAACCAAGTGGCGCACGTGAAAGCCGAGCGGGACATTCTGGCGGAGGCCGACAACGAATGGGTCGTGAAGTTGTACTACAGTTTTCAGGACAAGGACAACTTGTATTTTGTGATGGACTATATTCCGGGCGGAGATCTGATGTCGTTGTTAATAAAGCTCGGGATATTCGAGGAAGACCTGGCGAGGTTTTACATCGCGGAACTGACTTGCGCGGTGGAGAGCGTCCACAAGATGGGGTTCATCCACCGCGACATAAAACCTGATAACATCCTCATCGACCGAGACGGGCACATCAAGTTGACAGACTTCGGCCTTTGCACTGGTTTCAGGTGGACTCATAACTCCAAGTACTATCAAAGAAATGGTAAGTTACCACAATTTTCGTGATATTGTTTATGTAATATACAAAAAGGAAGTTCTAATTCATCATCCAAAAACTGAAATTTGTACCGTGTTGTTTTAGCCGAGCACGGACGTCAGGACTCGATGGAGCCGATGGAGGGCGAGTGGGGGGCCGCAGCCGAGTGCCGCTGCCGGGCGCTGAAGCCGCTAGAGCGGCGACGCAGGCGCGAACACCAGCGCTGCCTGGCCCATTCGCTTGTGGGCACGCCTAACTACATCGCGCCTGAAGTTCTCACACGTGCTGGGTACACGCAACTCTGCGACTGGTGGTCCGTGGGTGTTATCCTCTATGAAATGCTCGTCGGATCGCCACCTTTTCTCGCCAACACTCCTGCAGAAACTCAGCTCAAGGTTTGTTGATTTTTTTCAATTTTGCTATGGTAAAGCCGTTTAACGATTTTACAATTTTTGTTAATATCTAAATTTAAAATTGGTCCTTCGAACCGGATTTTTCTCTTGGGAGTTTTTTAGTATGTGAACTCACATCAACCATGATTACAGGTGATAAATTGGGAGAGCACACTTCACATCCCGGAAGCGGCGAATCTATCTCGCGATAGCAAAGACTTGATCTTGAACCTGTGCTCGGGGCAAGACACAAGACTTGGCAAGGACGCCAATGAAGTTAAAAACCATCCCTTCTTCAAAACCATTGATTTTGAAAAAGGGCTTCGGAGACAAGTGGCACCGTACATACCGCGAATAGAATATCCGACGGACACCTCCAACTTTGACCCTATAGACCCAGATAAACTAAGAAATTCAGGCAGCTCCGATTCTAACAAGTCGGACAGTGAATTGTTAGATAACGGAAAGTTTCACGGGTTCTTCGAGTTCACATTCAGGCGGTTTTTTGACGATGGCTATACGGACAAAATTAATCTCGACGATAATGACAATCAAGGTCCGGTGTACGTATAGCGGCGAAAGAATTCCAGACCGTATTGCAAGCATACAAAGTTCAATGCCTTTTGAATGTTGGGGTCAGGTGGAGTGAGTGCCAGCTACTTTTCCGACTCCTTTCGTCCGAAAGGTTGTTAAGCATTTCTTTGTTGCTAAAACGACTAAATTCAAAGAATGAATGAAACAGGTGCATCGTTAGTGCCAAATCGCAGAGTATGCGTAGTACTCTATTTTTTATATAATTTTTTGAAGTATTTTACCTACTGTGGTAAGGCTTTGAATATTGAACACTATTCGTATATGCAATAAAATAGAAATCGCGCCGACGACGGTGGCAAAGAGACACTGAAACTAACGTGTAGTAATTTTACAAAGTGTGTGCCTTTGACTCTCTATTAAAAAATTAGTTTTGTACACGTAACGAATGTAACGTATTTAAATTTAATAAGAACCGTATTGTTAATAATCCCGGTGATAATGTTGTAATAATGTATCGTTATGTATTTGTAAGAGTAATCTTATTGCTGTAATATATGTAATGGATGGATAGCAGTTGTTTTATAGCTCTACTATTTTACACTTGTTAATTTCTATTTATATTACCTCTGTCATGAGAATAACGCGTTGAAATCGCTAGCGACCGTGTGAAATGTTTTTATGGCTAATTTTAATTCCCGATGTAACCGCCAAAGGTGTTGTACAACTTGCTATAAAAACAGTTTAAACCGTCATCAGCATCTCGTTGTGGAGGTTCAAGTTTCTTATAACATTGTCTTTACTGTACATTTCCAATTCCAGTGACGAACTAAAATGATCGTATAGCAAATTGTACAGCGCCAGAAGCGGCCACAAGAACAATTAGATTTGCGATGCCCGACTTTGAATGTTACTAATATTAATCATTCGAATGAGCAAATCATTCGCCTAATTCGAATCAAAGCACAACCATTCGACTCAAGTCGAATAATTACTAACCTCTGAACTACTTGGAACTCCAGTCATGTCCATATGAAAGTATCCCTGTCCCAGACACGTTTACAGTATTACCATATGTTAAAGAGGGCTAGGCAGAAATGCTCTATGGAATCTATGTTTTAGTAATACTGATTACCAGGGATCGGAATTTTAAATCGTTTTTTTACTTAAACTTTGAGGAATATAGTCAGAAAATGAAGACTGCCTTACGACAATATTTTTTAGGTCCTGGACCTTTTCGGGATTCGGGATGTGTCCAACATCAACGTGGCAGGAAAGCCAGTTTTTCTGTATAATTGGTAATAACCGTGACCTGATTGTCTTTCTATTTAAAAATTTACGTACAATATTGGTTTTCAATTTGAGTGACCTACCGTTATACTATATTTCCTATAGAACATAGCCAATATAAATAATAATATAAATAATAATCAAACACGTTGACAATAATGTGGGAAAACGGGAACTAATGTCGCTGAAAACTACGAAAATTACGCGCATTCTACTTTCTCTATTGTGCGTATACATAGAGCACGAACGATTTTTGTACACACATTATATTGATATAAGTAAAGTGTAAATGGTAGAGTTATTCACTGTATCATGGTGCTGCCGATCGCGCCGCGTGCGTGTCACGCTCGCGCCGCGTCGCCCATCACTGTATACTATTTTTGTAATGTAACTAGAGAAATTATTTATAAAATAAGAACAAGCTTACATGATTTAGTGAATGTTTTGATAATTGTCACTATATTTTCTTATGTATTTATCGAGTTAGGAAGCTTGTGTGTTTGTTTATAGTGAATGGTGTACAGGAGCCATTGTCAGACTGTGAAGTTGTTTGGATATTGACATTGAATTTGTACTAAAGTGCTTCCTTTTGGGATCGGTTTTCGGGCCAAAATATATTCTCAATTTTTTGACGCAGCCCCTCTGACCTTTAATAGGTCGGTCTTCCATGGTCTTCGGACAGCTCATTGAGTGCCTTAACCTAAAAGCACTGATAACATGTAAAGTGATGTTGCTTAAGTAAAATAAAGCACCTGTGTAAGCAATAGACCAATTTAGGCGTGCGTAGGGTTGGGTTGTGGAAAAAATCCATTTTGAAAAAATCGTATTTTTCAGAAAAATAAATAGTTTTCCGGATATTTTTCCAATTTTTATCCTTTAATTTTACACATTTGTTGTTGACACCTGTCAAAAGTTGAAGTTACAGAACGAAAACGATGCAGCCAACAACAAGTGATGGTGTGGTTGTTGAAGGTTTTTCCGCTGTTGTGAAATCATTTTTCAAATCTCGTTTTTCTTTATATGGCTTTTAGCTATACAAGTTTATTTTGTGATTCACGCTAAATAAAACTTCAAAAGATATTTCTGAACATAGACCATATTAGCCTTCTAAATTATACTTTTCCTATTTTTTTAATTTATCCGGAAATTTACCCAACAGTAGGCGTGCATAGGGTTATAGGCATTTTACATATAATTGACTGTCACTTTATGTCGATACCTCCCACGTAAGTTGTAAGTCAAAATACCATTTTTTGCTTTTTAAATTATATATCGAAACTGACACTGGCCCAAGCCTAGTGGCCGTCGTTAAGGAAATAGAATAGAATAACTTATATATTATATTATATTTAGGTTCCATGTTTGAAACTAAACATAACAAAAAAAATATTAGGTTCCATGTTTGAAACTAAGGGGTTTCTTTACTTTTGAATAAGGAACCTGTAATATCCATAAAAAAGGATACATCTAAGGTACAAAATAAAAAATGGTATTTTGACTTACAACTTACATGGGCGGTATCGATGTGACCTCATTGAAAGGGACAAATATAGCGGAAGGGGCATTTCATCGCGTTATTAAGTGCGTAATTCAGCTGCGTGCATTCAGTTACTTTCACTATAGTCTCGAAACGTACTGACTGACCACTGATAAGGTTAGTAGCAGTCTAATTTTCACAATTGAAAATGTACGATACTGAATTAATAAGTATTCAAACTTATAATCCTCTCTGTTGTTGATCAACGGTAGCCTAACAGAACATTGAATTAATAGCAAAAACTGAGTTTTAAATAGGAACCCACACCCTGAGACTCACTTTTAGTAGCACTAGAACTCCTTGTGAAAGAGTTAGTCCAGGGAAGTATTGCCACCTTATTACCACCTATTTATGCCACCAAGCAGTAATGTGAGCATTACTGCGTTCCGGTTTTGAAGGGTAAGGGTGCTGGTGAAATTAAAGGCACATGGGATTTGTTAACTTATGTCTCAGTGTACTGTAACTTATGTCTGTAACACATCTTTGCGATTTAAAGCCCTGAGCGGCACTGCAACTATTATGGACATGCGTGTCGCTTTCCACCAGGCGCACGATTAGTTCGACCCGTCACTTGGTATGATGACAAAAAAAAACTAAGGGCACGTTCCCATTATGTCGTGATGACAGATGGTCGTGCAAGTTAGTGTCGTGGCCTGTAAATGAAGGTTAGGTCGATTAACTGCCGTTCACGACTTTTTTGACGTTACGACGACAGACTGTCGTGACAATGGTAAGAGCTAGAACGATAGTCGTCCGACAGATAATCGCAGCTTCAAATGATTCTGTCTGTGTGAACTGATAAATTGTCATGATCTAGTGGGAACATCTAGACGCGACAGTCGTTCAACGATAAAATAAACGTCCACGACACAGTCACGACAGATAGTTGTGATATGGGAACAGGCTAGACGCGACAGTCGTCCAACGATAAATAAAACGTTACGACATAATGGGAACGTACCCTAACGGATAACTCGTGTAATTAAGTCGGATTTTTGCACGACATGTTTCGAACCCACCGTGATCCTTTAATCATGAGATTCCGCGGCGCTGAATCGACAAACACTTCGCGTAGTTGGTAGCAAGGGTAGTCGCTTGCTGCTGCCAGCGCCCGCAGCTGAACTGAGCGAACGGGCTGTCAGGACTTTGGCGCGCAGTTTCCGTTGAATATCATGAATAAGGACCACGGACTGGTTCAAAACTTATCTAGGGAACAGTCGTCTTAAATACGTGAGTTATCTGTTAGTTTAGTTAACATAAAGAGTCCCACAAGGCCCTTTCTTTAAGCCTTTGAATGGTTTACCAACCTTTTCTAAGTAATAAACTGTTTTCAAGTGCACATAAGTATATGTTGTATATATTTATAAAATAAACTATTGCTGACGAGAAGACGTTTCTGAGCTTCCTGAAAGCTGCCCAGCCAAGTCGAATTCGACGATTGACCTCTTTTTCGAAATTGGCACTACCTAATTGGACGGTTAGTCCGAGGTAAACATATTCGTCAACAACTTCGACAGTAGAAATTCCCACTTTTATAGGGGTGGGTATGACATGAACATTCGACATAATTCGACTGAGCAAAAATGGCGAGCTTAGGAAGTTTTTCGTATTTGCAAAACGAAATTTGTCCAAGTTTAAGTTACAAATTAGGAAATAAACACGAAGTTATTTAAATCAGGCTTAGCTCGTTTGTACGTGATTATCCGCATATCTTTCACTACATTTGTCCCTCTCCAAATAGCATCATTGTCATTGCAGACGTCGTTCTCCAACAAAACTCGCTCTTGGTATAGTCCAAATGCTAAATATCGTTGGTCGGTCTGGTCCCACCCTTAGTCGATATAATCTATCGTGCAATACATATTTATGAACCTAAACCAATTTAATCTAAATCGGTACATATTTTACGATGTTAATTGAAAGATAGCTCTAAATTGTTGTAACCACTTCTTTTAATGTAGATTTTCAGTCAAGTTCTATTTCTCACTAACATTAAACAATGTTTTAATTTATAGTCGCGTTACTTGAGGACTGTAAAACGCGTTGCGGTATATAAATAGTGATAAGAGATGGATAGTGAACAGTGGCGTATCAAATAGCTTTGGGGTCCCCAAAAAATTTAACTTATTTATGGTCCCTTTTCATACAAAATCTTTTACATCTGTCCCTACGTCTATTTTTCTACTAAAAATTTAATGTGCTACGGTCCATCTTGGTATTAGATTTTCACGTAAAATATTTATAACAATTGAATGCAATTAGAGGTGAGAAACACTCGGGTTCGATTCCCGGAAGGACTTAGGTAACGAACTTTTCTAAATTGGTTCTAGTCTCTGGGTAATGCATCGGAATAAATTTCGTTATTTTGGTACTCATAGTATGGGAAATTCCCAGGTAATGGCGTCTTTATTTGGCACATTTTCATTATACGAACAATTAAGAAAGCAAAAGTGGGTAAGGCTCCATTTATGTTTATATTGCGGCGGAATATAATGGAAGATATCTAGTTTGTACGTTACTCAATTATTGACCATTAAGTGCTATGTAGGCACAATATCGTTACAAAAATTTGCTTCCATTCCGTTCCGCTGCAATATAAATTAAGCCTTTAACATTCTTATATTCCCACAAATTAATGCCTTTTAATTCCCGCACCAGAATTTATCATGCCACTATTAGAATTTTAGTAGGAACGATAAAGTTTGGACAGATCCGTAAAGAAAACAAGACACGTGAATACTATACTAATTTGTGGCCTTTTCATGCTGAACGGGAGCCTTTCAGAATGTCGATTTTAAACAATTAAAAAGTAGCACCAAGATCCTGTCTAGAGCCTCGTGACAAATTAGTCTTATCTTGCTTTATTACGCCACTGGGAATAGCAAAGTTACGAACTTGCAAAGATTTTGTGAACGAATTACACTCTGGTTACAAACCGTTTTAACATTGTACAGTTGTCAAGTAAAAAATAAACAGAACAAAATGTTATGAATGGATAGCAGTAGTACAATATCAACTATCTAAAGGGAAACACTGAATGTGTGTAGGGTGACAAAGATGGAATGTTATAAAGAAACGAGAAAAACATTTCTTTTTTGTTTTAACATATTGTTTGTCCTTGTTTGTCATCCTACATGTGTGGTAATGGGTCCCATAAATCTCGAACGCCACTAATTTGAAATGCATTATCAAAATCACTTTTACTCCGAAATTGTTCGGGACAAAGTGTAAGTGGTGTTAGAGTTATATCTTTGATTTCACTTGTACAGTATGTTTAAATGAGTCAGTTCAACCTTAAATTATGTGTTATTGAATGTAAATTGTTTTATTCTGAAATGAAACATGCTTATAAGAAGTAAATGAAAATAAAATATGGGAATTAATTCTCTTGTTTTCATTATCCCGAATATTGCGCCAAATATTATGATTATGACTAAATAAAATACAACGTCGCGTTGGTATTTTCAAAGCGAGACTGAATACCTTTGGAGCTAGCATATTCTATTATATACATAGACAATGACATGGTGGTCATGTCATAATGAATAAAAAATATGGTTCGTTTTCTGAATTCCATAATATGGTCGAAATTGTTATTTCCAGTTGTTCCATGTACTCAGTTCCACGTGGAAGAATTGCAACCCAAAAGTTCCATACATTAAAAGTAGTGGGAGTAAATTTAATGTTTTTATCTCATTCCATTAGTTTCATACATTGAGATTCCTAAAACGGCACATCATTTGTGTCGAGGGAGGAAGTTCGCTGTTGATGAAAAATTGTTTTAAAAACATACCCATATAAATGATTTTTAATTAACTTCAATATAAACAAATGATATTATTTATAAAAATATGTAACAAATTGGTAACATTTGTAAATATTTACGAAACTCCTTTTCGACTTATTAACCGATTTCTAAAAAAGGAGGTTCTCAATTCAACTCAAAACTCAAATTTTTTTTTTGTACCTATACGCGATAACTCTGCATTAGTGAACCAATTTTGATGATTTAGAAAGAGGGGGTACCTCAGGAGTGATCCCATTTTAATTTGAAGAAAATGTTCCACCTCTGGGGGTGGCAAATTAGGGAGGGGATGAATGAGTTTTGAGAATCGGTGTTTTAGTACCTCTGTACTGAGCTTATTGAACTTAAACTTAGCTCGACGGTTGCGACAGGAAATCTTCAACTTTTTTGTTGAAATCGTCTGCGTAGGCTATATGGATGTTGTGTTTGCCGTCTGGGTACAAGTGTAATCTGAAATAAAGTATTTAATAAATAAAAATCAATAAAAGTAAAGGTTTATGTAATCTATGTATCGTTAAAAGTTATCCGTAGGTAGAGGCCTGGAGATCTATAGCACAGGGAATCCTAGTTTAGGTTCCAGGCTTTACAGACAACAAATGTTTTGGTTTACAACATAATGGTATACATAGTATTGTTAAAGAGTTGTGTGTGAAGGAAATAAACTATTATTATAAAGATGAAAAAACTAAAATATTTTTAGATTAATGAAAATAGAGTGCTAATAATATAATGAATAGTTTTTCATACAAAACTGAGGGCATACTTTGTTTGGGCCTGAAGCATTTAATGATATTTAGTACCTACACTTTACGATTGGGAGTTTAGCGCTTTGTAGTTTGGGTTTTAAGAGGTTTATACAACATGAATAGGTAGAAACTTACTTAGATCCCACAATGTGAGTATGCAAATGCGAGGCATGTACACTTGCAACCATTGGATCTTTCTGTCCATACAAAATATACGTAGGACATTTGATGTCCTGTAACATTCTTGAACAAATATCTCCATTCCTTTCATGAAAAAGGTTAACAACACCCACTATCCATGCTGCCCAGTATTTCCGGAATAACTCTTCGCCGTAAACGGCTATCATTGGTTCTCGCATCCTCTTAGACCAGGAGTCTATGTTTTTCACTTCTGTTGGAAAATGTTGACTAGTTAACAGTGGCAGTTGAGAAGTACTTTAAAAAAATTACATTCCATTAATTTTAAAATTTGTCAAAGAAAATAATTATTTTGTCTAATCTCAGAAAAAAAACGAATTATAGAATTTATAATTGTGGAAATATTTTAGTATGTATTTCACTTCTGAAATAAAATGACGTAAGTATTCTAACGATATCTATGTAGTAATCATTTTACATCAGAGGTATGTAGGTCTTAATAAACTAATTAGAAATATATATAATTTAGATTTTTTTCGACGTAGTGCAATATTACAAACTCTTTCAATATTTATTATTTTTATTTTTAATTAATTGCTTATCATATTGCATATGTGTAATAATATGTAAGTAATGAATAAATACTTCGCTATCTATAGTACAATATCTCACCCCGTAAGGGCATGACAATATTATATTTTATTTATGTGATGACTGATGAGATATAATGTTACGTTACGTGCTTTTAAAATTACACACTGACATAAAGATGTACTAACGCGCACATGCATTTTTGTAATTGTAACAATAAATTATATCAATTAACAATATTCACATCATAGATTGTAGTCAGTTCTTAATTTAAATAGATACATTATTTACTTTTGTTTGATTATAATATATTGTTTTCACATATCGAAAAAGTGGTGTTGTTTTCTAAACGTTACAGGGTGGTTAGATATTTTATTGTATATTTTGATTACCATGGAATAATCGTCGAGGCTGACCAAGGAGATGGCGGGATGACTGGGCCGCGTATGGCCTGATATTTCGTCAAACAGGCCAACAGTGGGTCACAGCAGGTTAATTTAAAAAAATCTTATTCCCATGTTATTCTGGACAAAACTTACTGTCATACATGTCAACCTCTTGAGGCAGTATATAAGAATTACATCCCCAGACAACTAATTTGTTTACAACATCTGGGTACTTGGCGGCCGCTATCATACCAGTTATGCCTCCGTCGCTCCATCCCAGCATAGAATATTTAGGTATGTTTAGGGCCTATAACAAAATCAAATGTATCAGCAATAATTAACTCGTTCAAAGTCCGTGACTCCACCTGGAGAGCAACACTCGAGAAGGCTGCTCAGTCGCGGGACAGTGTTTTAATAATACGTTGACTCAGGAAGTTGCTGGACTCTTGTGAAAGCTACACAGAGCCACATGGCCTCAGATGGCTAGTACGAGTGAAGTACTAATATAATGAAATCTGGCACAAAACCTACAAGATAGTACCGCCCACCAGTCGAGTTAGAAGGTGCCCCTTTGAAGATAGTTTTAAAGTTTCATTATCTGGGACAGTGGTCACCACGACGCAGACTGATGACCTTAGCGCAGGACGTTGTCGGTAAGAAGCAACATGTTGATCCGCAGGTTTGCAAGATGTACAACAAGTATTGAAACAACCTTGTTTAGAGCTTATTGTGAAACTTTTTACACCTGCACCCTGTGGATCAACTGCACTAAAAAAGCACGCGCTGCGTGTCCTTTATATCAATGCGTTCAAGATGCTGAAGGGTCTGCCGCGTTATTGTCGTGCGTCGGGGATGTAAGCGGAGGTGCGCACGGATGACTTTCATGCCCTCTGTCATGCGTAAGCGAGTCGCATCTCTGATGATACGTATGCGCAGCAGCGCCGATGGTTTTCTGAGCTGATACAAATGACAGCTCGATATTCAGCTACTGGATACAGTTACATGCGTCGCATGCTAGGTATGAGAAATGAGAATTTGTAATAATTTTATTTTATATATGTTACTTTACTAATATAATTAGTAAGATTATTTTTATCAACAGATATGGATGCATGTCTGAAATAAAAGTATTATTATAAGTCCACACA
Organism: Hyposmocoma kahamanoa; assembly: GCF_003589595.1. NCBI lineage: Eukaryota > Metazoa > Arthropoda > Insecta > Lepidoptera > Cosmopterigidae > Hyposmocoma > Hyposmocoma kahamanoa. Next base: position 1,852,109 of record NW_020653492.1, read on the forward strand.
TACACTTGGACATGTAGAGCTTTGAGCCCTGATTTTTTAAACTTGTGAATTGGGTAGTCAAAAAAGGAGTAATTTTTTAAAAATAACAGAACTATTTTTACTTAGATATATTAAATATTATGTGAGAGTAAAGACAAAACCACACTGTTTCACACAAATTCTGGTGGACTTACGGGTTTGCTTTCGGCCTTTATGTGGAGGACTGTGCACATGTATTAATATATATATTTTCTTAAAAAATGGGAGCTGAATTTATAAGTTTAATTAACAAAAATTTTGTTTATACACAGTAGAATTTGTTAACTTAGGAATAAATGTCAAAACTAACTCACCTTCATAAATTCAAAAGCATAGTCAGCATCCTTTTCATAAAAGTCAGGAGGAAAATCCTTCTCTGGAGGCCTGCTCTTACCAAAGCCTGGAGGATCCCATACTATTAGAGTAAACTTCTCTCTATTGATACCTTCAATTTGTGGCTTGAAGTCTGTCCAAATTGTCCCTAGAGCACCAGGCAGGCAAAGCAAATTGTGTGGACCATTCCCAACTTTCAGGTAATTTATTTCCCAATTCTTAATTTTTACTTTGGCCTCCTGTAATTTTTTTTAGAAAATTATCACATACTCAAAACTTGTTATGTGACCAGTACGCATTAAAAATAAAAGCAATAACTGTTCTATTTTCAATATTAAGGCTGAAAAATTTAGGTACCTTGTGATCAGCTGTTGATGAGAAAGCAGAAAATCTGAAATGGTTTTCTTTAAGCAAAGGATATAGTAAATTTCTTACTTTTAACATTGTCTCTTACTGTGTTAATTGAAAAAAAAAAGAATATAACAAATTTGATATCCTATATAACTCGTTTTTTAACTTTTTGATAAGTATTTCTATACAGCGATAACGTTATCAGAACGACATTTGAAAGTGCGTTTGTAAAGCTTGAATCAGGCTATGGTTATCATTGGCCTCAAACACGTTTACGAAGACATCAGATGTTATCTGCCACTCTCATTGACTTTTGTTCATGTTATTGCTTGATGGCAGAACTTCCCTGGACGAACTCTTTCACAAGGAGCTCTATTGCTGCTAAAACCACTACTAGCCACCACAAACTATGAAACTTCTACACCAGTATGTGTCTAGTCTGCTTAATATCTACTATTAAGAAAGTCGATTTACAACAACCGACACGGAATCTCATTATAAAAAAGCCGGCCAGAAAAAGCTTTAGATCGATTTAATAAGAGCGAACAAAGCTTTTTCTGATGGACTTAATTCCGCGTTCGTAGGTAAGTGTGGTAGCGCCCCTAGACAGATCAGCGAAAAAAAAATATTTTCTTGATAAATTAATGATTGTGTGTATACAGCTACCAAGTCGAAATGAACAGCAGTAGTAGGTACTCTACTTGTCGAAAGGAACTGTTCACTGATGGTGTTGGCTAAAAATAAGGATGGAATGTTAATGTTATGAAACAACTAGGAAGATAGGTAGGTATATTGTATACATTTCGAAATGATCTCGAACGTTTAAAAGTGGTATTCAAGTCGTCTTTTATTTCAGTCGTACAGTATGTTTAAATGAGTCAGTTCAACTTGGTTTTTATGTTACACAATTGATATAATGTTCATTTTGCTATGAATAATTACGTTACAAAAATTTGATTCCATTCCGCCGCAATGTAAATTGAGCCTAAGACTGCACCCGTGTGCGCCGGACACCTTGCACTATAGGTAAGCCAGCACTGGCTGTGGGACTGCTCTTCTGTCTTCCTTGAAGCAGTCTACAATAACGCCTTAAAAAAATTTTTCCATATCGTTGAAATTTCTAATAGTCTGGACACACATAACAACCCGCACTGCTTGATCTTCACTGACACATATTCTGGGTCTCAAATACAAAAAATTTAAAAAAGGTAGTAATCATTTATTTCATTAATAGTGACATACAATCTAGCATAAAACTAGCGTTTAAATGTTAAAAGCAAAGAAACCAACATCGGTTACAACTTATAGCGAATATTTCCTTGAACTTGCGTGTTATACTACACCGTTGTGACGTTTAAAGTCCACCCTGCTTAATACTTTTAAAATAAAATTATACATGAGAGAAAAAAGTGAATGCTGATAAGAGAAAATATGAATCCGACGAAGATCATTCACACATTAGGAAGCACACGAATCCTGCATTAAGTGTTGATAAAAAAATGGCAAAAATTTATACAAATCCACATTGAACTTATCAGCCTTAGATTTCCTCTATACATAATCATTGTAATCAATTCTAGAAGTCTACTTTTTCATAGATTCTTTTGTAATAAAATGAAAAACAAAATACAAATACGTTTTGTTTGTATTATTAATATCACACATATTTATTTACCAGGTTTCAAATGTTATTTGAAACCTCTCTGATATCTGATATTTACTAAAAATATTTGCATTTGAAAAAACACTGGCACCTAGCAACTTGCTCTTATAGCCATTGACGGCCTGTGAAGATATGAATACATACGAATAAAATTTTAATCAATGGATATTCGATAGGTTATTAAAATGTAACTTGCATTTTTTTGCCCAGCGAATCGTCACATCAGTTGTGACTTTAAATGTTTCTAAATTTTCAATCCATTTGCGGTAAAGGTAGGGTAAGTATATCAAACTTAAAGATAAATATTTCTAACAAAATGCAGCAGTAACATTCAGGCACCTCACTCAAGCACTCGTTCACAGTTATTTTGATAATGCGATCCCAGGACATTGTCACTACGTGAATATTTGAGGGAATTATGGACACGATGTGAAATAATGCAACATTATACTCCCAAGGAAAAGTGCACAAAAATGAATACATGCAACAATCAGAACTTTTGGTCATCTCACAAATACTTCTATAACTTTTGAAGTTATATAAAACTATTAATTGTAAAAAAGTTATAGAATAAGAATGAGTTTATGAGTCTCCAACCTCAGTTTAATTTAACAATTGAAATATTCTGCATCAAAATTCAAACTAGTGCAATACTGAGATCTTTGATACACGCATTAGAGTTCTCCTGCATGGCAGGCATCTTCGTAGCTCTTGCCCTTCGGCTCTGGGTCCAACTTGATCATGTCGTCGATACGCAGGATGGTGATCGCGGCTTCAGTGGCGAACTTTAGAGACTTGATCTTGGAGATTGCTGGCTCGAGAACGCCGGCAGCTAGGTTGTCGCGCAACGTGCCTTCTATCAGGTCCAGACCTACCCATTTGAGGTTCGCATGTTCTACCTGTCAATACAGTTTTACGGTAAATTGCGTTTGTGCACAGAACAATAAATATCGACGCCGGAAAGCGATCTTGTCGTATCTCGAAAAATAAGACTTTATACCAGTGGAATTAGTAGAAAGTAAATTTTTAAGGATGATGTATATAATCAGTGTAAAGTCCTATTTTTCGAGATACGACAAGATCGCTTTTCTGCGTCGATATAGAAGTGCGTAGTTTGCGTGACACGCGTGCCAACAGTACGCGAAGTTGGAGTTAGGGGATCACTTATAAATGGCATTTCTTCTCTTCTTGTACAACTATAGTTTTTGTTCTCATTCACCTTGTAATGTCATTGTTTTTCTTTATTAAATAAATTATTATTATTAATATTACAAGTATTTTGCGCCGCCCGCTATGAGTGTATACTATATTTTGGGGGTTATATTGTGAATCGCAATTTCTCTAATACTTTAACGCCATTTTTACTGATCGGAACTCAGCATATTATAATGCGAAGTATTTACTTTTTTTATTATAGACAAACAAACCAACATTTCAGGCCCTTTACAGGTCCTAACCTAAAGGGCCCGAAACGTTGGTTTGTTTGAAAAAACAAATATACGCGATTTAAATCCGGAAAAATAGTTTCATTTCCTATGTGTAACAATCGCGAAATCCTAAGAACTCGACTTGCTTTTATTATTTTTATCTTTTATTATTTATTACATTTTACTTTTTTTTATTATTAGTATTTACTTTACCTTGGTCTGTGAGGAATTATGGTATGCGCGCAGTTTGGCGACGAGGTCGGTGGCATCGCGCGCCGCGTTCACCGCCAATGTTTTGGGAATCACCAGCAGCGACTGCGCGAACGCAGCGATCGCCAGCTGCTCGCGGGAGCTCTGCAAAAGGAAATAAAATTAATACAATATCGATGACCTCTGTGACTGGGTGCTAGACGAGAAAGTCCCGGTAGAGGCAATTAGTTTTTTTCTGCTCTGGTATTTGTTAGTCCAGGGTATAGTCTAGTTTAGGACCAATTGATTATTTTAATTAAGTTTTATTGAATGCCCATGTATTTTTTTGTGAAATTATTCCACTAGTTTGTTATACATAATTATTAAACAAAGATGGAACATTTAGAAAAAAATCACTTCGATCCGGTTGGACTCGAACCAACGGACCTCACGAATTTTTCCATGTGTTTGTTACAGATCTTTGTTTTTTGTTTTTATTAGACTTTTTAGAATGACAGTTCGGTCTCTGAACACGCTGTCTCTGGCCTGAGCGCGATGAAATTCGTGTATATATATAATAATATAATATAATACGATACTTTACGTAGGAGGGGGTCGAATATGATGATGGTGAAATGTTACGGGTTACGTACCAGCGTGGTGGCGAAGTTCTCGAGGTAGATGGAGAGCGCGGCCTCGACGGCGCCGCCGCCGGGCGTGACGCGGCCGGACTCCAGCACGCGGCGCACGCAGCACAGCGCGTCGTGCGCCGACCGCTCCATCTCGTCCACGTACGCGTCCGTGGGCCCGCGCAGGATCATCGACGCCGCCGTGCGCGCGCTGGGCCTAACGTCAGAGAACAAAAGAGTAAGAGAATGGACACTCTCCGCCCTTCCCTAGCTTTCGATACCGCACCACGCCCCGCACGTTGACGGTCACATTGACTGAACGGGAACAAGGCGGTCGGCGAGTCGTTTTCGCGCTAAGACGGCTTCGATATTTGAATATAGTTTTCATTTATTCATTACGAAACTTGTACGTTAATGCAATAACATCATGATCGTGAATTGTATAGTGTACTTATATATAACAGACTAGCTTAACAATTTTCGCTATGTTGCCGCTCTGACCACGTAACGTAATAAGTACGAGAAAGTGATGTGTAACCCTGCCACCTCACGCACACATTTATGCGTGTGCAGATAGCGCCTTGCTGTATGTAATAGTAGTAGGTAAATAACTTTCGACCGTTGTATGGAGTGTCCGGGGTGTGCTAACGTTCACGTTACGGATCACGTCTTTGCAGAGTTATTTCGCAGGACTACATAACTAGGGACACAGTATCGAATTAAAAGCATGGATACTGTACTCATGAGTAGTATCGCATAAAAAGTAGCTGCGACATTATTGCTTAGACCCATCTTTTCTTCTTGAATTAGAAAGTTTAAAATAATATGAGTTTTCAATGTTAAATCTAAATACACTTTTAAAGAAACATTTAAAATCTGCTATATTGGCCAAGCAACGACTGGGTATTCCTTTGCATTTCGCGCCAGAGGTGTCGTATCCGACCGATTTATTATTACTTTAGCAAGTAAATTAATTACTTACCAATACTTTATTGTATACAGATCACAAAGAATAATATACCAGTTAGTATACCAGTTTCAAAGTTGCATAATAGTTTTTGATCAATCAAGGTGGTTCGAATTATGTGTCCGGAAGTATATTATAAATGCGAAAGTAACTCTGTCTGTTACGTTTACACGCCTTAAACGCTGAACCAATTTTGATGAATTTTGTTATAAAGAAAAATAGGACCTATGAGAAGGACATAGGCTACTTTTGGTCACAAAAATAAATCTTAAAGGGGGTGAAATACAGGACGAAATTTTGTATGGCAAACCAATTCAATTATGAAAACTTGTATATGCTAATATATCATATATATTTTTAAATGATAAATTCATTGTCTAATTTTGACATAGGACGTTTTTGACGTAGTCATGATGTTATTTTGACATCTAGTTAGCATTAAAATTGACCCATGTAACTATCGTAGCGTTGAAATTTTGGCCGACGTATTAAATGCATGTGTGCACGCCCATGTAATATTATTGAAAAAGAAACATGTTACACCTGGTTTAGTATGTCGAAGTGCATGTGAGTGAATATATAAAATACCTTCAATATTTGCATGTCTAATGTTCGGTTGGACACAGTGAAACTACAGTTATTTAACCTTTGTTTTCACAAATAAATGAATTATTAGAATATATTAGAGTACAGTAGCCTCATACAGTATTCTATGCAAACGAAGTCGCGGACAACAGCTATTTATTACATACGTTTTCATCCAATAATTAAAACAAAAAATAGTTAAAATGATGACTGCAAATTTGCGTACCATGAAAGGTTTTGGTCAAAATTGAGTAGGTATAATGAATTGACTCACCCTTTGATCAAGATGAGCTGGTCATCGCAGATTTGTTCCTGGACTACTTCCGCGGCTTCACCGATCATGCTTGGTTCAAATACTTCTTCGCCTGAAATAGTTGAAAATTATTTGAATGCATTTGCATTTTTATTCCACTGTATTAAATACGCATATATTGAAAACCATTTGTTTTCTCTGTTCACAAAATTAACATTTTAATAGTAATAGAGCTCCTTAAAAAATGTTCATAAAGGTAAGTAATGGCATCATTTCACCACTAATGTAAGATGTACCTACTTTTGGTTACTATTATATAATGATATGTAAACAAGGGAAATCTGTCATTAGCTTTACTCTTAGCCTAAACACTATGTAAAATATTTTATGTAACGCCGTTGGTTTTCTTAAAAAAAAAAAATCCATTTCTAGCGCCAGTCAGTTCTACAATTACTGTCAAATAGGTAATTAATACTCGACCCAATTAAAATACTGTAGCCATATTAAAAGACTATAGCCATTGACCCTATTGCACAATAATTGTTTCGGCCGGGGAATGGGAGTAGACAAAGCCAAGGAACTTGGTGACATTACAAGCAGATGGGATTAATCAATATTGTCTCAGGGTGACGAACAAAGCAGCAGTATAATAATAACGCACACACACAACATAGCCTCGCACTAGGGAAACCCTTTGTCACGGGCAGTGTTGCCAGAGTTTTGCGAAATTAATTCGCCAATTTGTGGGTGTTAAGTAGCCGATACTCGCCCAAGCTATAAAATTCCTAATAATAAAGGAAAGCAATTTTATATGCTGCGGGGACTTGGGGAATGCGAATTCTTTTATTCCCCATACGTAGAAATACTCAAACCCCCAAATGAATTGTTTTGCAACTATATTTCCCGCGAAATCCCCAATCAAGTTTTTAATTCCCCTGTCATTTTATTAAGTAGCCTAAAATAGCCTTCCCTTTCTCAAAAATAGCCTAAATAGCCTGAATGTTGTTTTTCCATTTACGGCAAAAATAGATCTTTTATCCCATTTATCACCACCTGATAACAAATGGGTTTTTTTTTCCATTTGTCGCTAGTGGAAATCACCTCTGGCAACAACTGAGGTTTTTTATCCCGTTTCTCACCACCTGGTAACATATGGGATTTTTTTCCCATTTGTCGCCAGTAAAAATCATCACTGGCAACAACTGGGATTTTTTTACCCCGTTTGTCACCACCTGGTAACATACGGGATTTTTTTTCCCCATTTGTCGCCAGTAGAAATCACCACTGGCAACAACTGAGATTTTTTTATCCCGTTTGTCACCACCTGGGAATATATGAAATTTTTTAAATCCCATTTGTTGCCAGTGGGAACAAAGCCAGTGGTGACAACTGGAAATAAGCCAATTTGTTTGTTCCAATATACAAGAAAACATGTACTTTCTTTTAAAACTCACCTTCCATATTAGTAAGCGAGGTAAGGAAGCTAGCGCCAGTGGCCTTGGCGATCCTCTTCAGATCAGCCTTCTTGCACCTACGGACACCCATTGCTCCTGACTCAACGAAATACTTAATGCACAGGTCATCAATACCGCCAGTGCATAATATCACATTCACACCAGCTGCTAAGATCTTTTGCAAACGTTCTTTTGTGATGTCTAATTCACGAGCGCGAATCGCTTCTAGTTTCTCTGGGTCGGTTACCAGCACCTGCCAATAAAATTTTACAAATGATTTGACTTTATTTGCCCTCAATTTATGCTATAAGCTATGAAAAATTACATTAGAATAACCTTAGCGCAATTTTAAGTCTTGAATTTAAGAAGACACACAAACACAATGCTTCTATCTTGCTAGTTTTGCATAAAAAACGAAATAAAAATATCAAAAATTTAGTAAAATTGCACAGTACATTTTTGATATTTTTATATATATTTAAATTATTGAACTACTGGTCGAAGCGGTAAAATGTTCTTTGGCTCTAGTTGCTCCATACCCGTCATTTTTCGTATTGAAACTGATCTGAATGCAAGTGCAAATGAAGGAAATGGATACAATAGATCATAGATTCCCAAACTATTTGACTAACCAAATGATTATCACTAGCATCAGGTTTCTTACCATTTATCCATGATCACGGGTTGACTGGTTGAGTCCACCATGGAGCGTGCAACCGTTCCGAAATATCGGGAAAATAAAAAGAAGTCACACCGTGGTAACAAACCTGATACTAGTGATAATCATTTAGTGAATAACCACGAAAGTCTTAAACCCTCACTTAGGCAAGATAAAAAAAATTTCAATGCCCACCACCACAAAGAATAATTGAAGCAAGTTTTTTATATTAATTTAATTTTATATATTATTTCTACATAACAAAAATTATATAGAATTATGTTTTTTGTAGTTTATAATAGCTATTTTGTTTTTTTTTTCAAATGTGATAGCGCCCCCTAGACAGCATAAATTAATTCCGAGGCCCCTACCGCCCCGCCTAGGACTCTTCAGCGCCCATTGGGCGGTAGGGACCACTTTGGGAAACTATGCAATAGACTAACTTTGATTACCGTGAGCGAAGAAAAAAATTTTATTGATCATTAGTCAACGACACCATAAAAATTCATAATACAATGCAGGGTTATTTGTAAAACACTAACAATCTTGATCAAGATTATATTACTAACATCATAAACAAGAACTTTTCTTCCATTGCTTTATAGAAAAAAAACCGAAAATAAATTTTCAAGTAAGTTTTCATTGTATTTTTTTAATGTATTATTATTTTTTATAGTATTGTAAGTTTTCATTGTAACAATCGCGAAAACCTAAGAACTCGATATGTATTTTTTTATCTTACATTTTAGATCTGTATTTGGTAGTAATGATGACCCTCACCCACACTCCTGCATTTTGCATCGGACAGGTATAATTTTTACTAGTGCATCCCATTGGCCACATTTGATATTTACGCTAGCTTGCACTATTATCACTGTTTAGAGTAATATTTTTGTAAATATTAGAATTTTTGTATGAAAGTAAAGTCTGAAGAATTAAAAATGATGGAACAAAAGTTGTTGTATATGATGCTAGTAATATAGCTATGCGAGGTTATTAGTATGTTACATGTAACTCTGTATTTATTAAGCCTTTTAAGTCAGAATATCACACTATTAATACAGATGGCATGAAAGTGAAGGAAATGAATACACTTGAATTTTTCATTTAACTGCCTCAGTGGCCAAACAGTTACCATGCTGGATTGCCATGCAGAGGTCCTGGGTTCGATTCCCAGGCCGGGAGAAATATGTGTACGGCCTACATTTCTTTCTCTCGTGAGTTTGGGTGTAATTTGTGGTTGTCTATGTGTGTGCCCATGGCACCCGCGACACGGGGTTTCCCTAGTGCGGGGCTATGTTGAATGTGTGTGCGTTATTATTATTTACTTTACCTGAACACCCATCTTCATCTTAGTTTTCTGCAAAGAAAAGTCCAAGCATGCAATCTTAGCATTCACAATTTTCTTAGGCATGGCTTGAGACGCCACAGTGCAGTTAAGGGCGTATCCTTTTATGAGCACACTCTCCCTTGCACTACGGCCATGAGCCTTCAAAATGTTCACGGCCTTGATTGGGTAAGCTGCGTTGCCGCGAGGGTCTGTCGTTTTGATTGCCTGTGCTGCTTCTACTACCATTTCTGCAAAGAAATCTGCATCACTGGTAAAAGAGGTCAAGAAATTATTTTTTTAGTTGTATTTTAATGAATCTTGTTTGACTGGTGTCTTGACTACACTGCTCCTATATTTACTCCTTTTTTCATACTTCACACAAAAATAAAGCAGGAAAAACGAAATATTAGGCATACAGTTATGTATTATTCAATAAATATTTGTGTATTCAATATTTTTTTTAAAAGTCTGCAAGGTAGATTAAAAGTTATTAAGGCAAGTTGGTACATAATAAGGGAGTCACCACATTTATTATATGCAGAACCACATTAAGCCAGTCAGAAAAAGCTTATGTCCATGAACGTGAAAGCGAAAAAGACGTTCTGCGTGTTGCACCGGTTTGTACGAACGCGGGTCGACACAGCTCGGCAACGAATCTTCTTCTGCGAATATCCGATCGCGTTTGTACGCATACCGACAATAGCAAATTCTGGTTTAGAAACAATTGGCACGACGGCGCGCGAGCGGCCGCGTCAACGGCGACACGGCTTAATATCTATTTATTTATTTTTAGGACCACCAACAAGACATGAATTAAATATAACAAAGTTGAAATAGTGATACAGAGACTTATACTAAATTCTGCCTTAATTAATATGACAAGTGTGGTTAAAGACGGTCGCATCAAGACGATTCAACATTAATAAGTTTGGTGACATCCTAAACGATGTTATGGTATGGTGTATGGAGTGACAGGCTTGTATCTGCAACTGGACCTCTAGGCGTCCATTTTGCATGAATATAATATAGTAAAGGATACGCTCCAATAAGTTTTGAAGACATTGTGGTCTTGGCAGAGTTTATCAGTGACGCTCGGCCAAGTGACTCCACTGTGACAGTCAAATTGTCTTGAATGTACTTGACGGCCTCCTTGCATGCCAGACGGTAGCCTGAGATGATGCTTGTCGGGTGGATCTTGTTCTTTACGAGTTCATCCGCATTCTGTGCAACAAAGTTTTTTGCTCAATTTTGAGAGATTAGCAATAGAGATTATTACAATCATTGACTTACAATTACATGGACGTCGGGTCCGCACTAAAAAGTGTCCGCACTTGTAAGGCGCTAAAATCGTATACAGAGCGCCAAACTCCGCTTTAGTCTTCATTTGTTCTACTGACAGCGCGATACTACGATGACAGTACAATTTAAATTTCGAATAGGTTGACTTGGGACATTTTTTTCGTGGTTTTTGTATTAGACCCGTCGTCCATTTATTTGTAAGTCAATGATTACAATAATGGCTTATTGTTAATTTTAACATTGAATTACGCTTAAATAGCATGAATCTCACCTTGAGCAGTTCTGCAGCAATGATCACAACAGAGGTTGTCCCATCACCAACCTCCTCATCCTGCAAATGTGCCAGCTCCACCAATACTTTGGCAGCTGGGTGCTCCACTTCAAGCATTCTGAAATTAATAATAATCAGTTATAAAATGAATGACGGTATTTAGAACCACATGCAAAATTGGTGCAACAAAGTCATGATGTGGAAACATCATGGAAACAAAAAAAAAACACAGCATCTCTACAAAGAGACTGCAGGACTGTTTCATCATAACTATATAGTGCCAGATAATTGGATGCTTATTTATCTACAAATTGGTTGCTGTCTAAAATGGAATGCAGTTTTGTATTGAAAAAATCCGATGACACAGTGATTGATGTATCATTAAAAAGATAAAATTTAAGGAAATTTAATTTTGAATTTAATAAAAATTATTTTACATAATAAATGTTATATTGTGTAATTTTTTGTAACATTTAAATTAAACATATAGAACTTTTATCATATACTTATTTAGGAAGTAAAAAAATGTAATACTTTCAGATATCAAGAAAAAACATTTGCAGTTTTAATATTTTTTTACAGAAACCATTGTATACCATCATTTGTGTTTAAATTTGAGACTTGCAGCCATTCACAGTACTGAGATCCAGTTATAATATTCCCGGTCTTCTTTATTATAAAAAAAGGTATACCTGATACCTTTCAGATTAAAGTGAGTTAAAATATATATTTGAAATAGAAAAAATGTAATACCACGCCATTCCAGTGTTTCAAGGTTTCAAAGAAGAAAAAATACATTTTAAGAAACTGCTTCCAAATTTCGACTGCAATTTACAGAAAAAAGTGAACTTCAAGTATAAAAACACCCAAATATCCGACTATTACTCATGACGCAGTTTAACGTAAATTTTAAGACTATCAAAACATTTACTTGAGAATGGTGGCACCATCATTAGTGACTGTAACATCTCCGATGTCATCCACAAGCATTTTGTCCAGGCCCACTGGTCCTAAAGAGCTCTTCACTATGTTGGCTATAGCAGCTGCTGCTATTACTGCAGATAAAAATTTTAGAATCAATGCCTTGCAAAAATATTCAAGAACTTGAGATACAATTTTTTTTATTTTTTATTTCAGCGTTAATCATAAAGCGAAGTAATTGTAGCAGTGCGCGAATGATACAAAAATAAAATAAGCATGCTTTTTCAAGTTCAAATAATGAATAGAAGTTGAAAAACTCGGGTTAGTAGTGAGGTTATAATTCTTTATATTCAAATAGAAACCATAACTACACGTTTTACACATAGTAAAAACAAATATTTACGGCAATTTTAAACTGAGAATAGTAACTTCACGTGGTTTTATCCAGTTTTTCAACAGATATGAGCAAAATGTAAAACAGACGTGCCGATGCATGTGATCAACCGGAGCTGTATCATGTATGTTTTTGTAATTAAAGCTTACCATTTTGAGTTCGTACAGATGCTCCTGAGGTTCTAGTCCCCGCAACAGATAAAGCCGCTGCTAAAGTCGACATTTTTAATATAAATTTAACACAAAAACAGTAAAATAATCGTCCGTCACACTTTTTTGATTCTGGAAGGACTAATGTTACCAGCACAAAAATATGGATGACACATGTTTTATGTTGCCAGTTTACAGTTTTCGTAATTTTTGGGTGATTTTCCAAATAATTTAGTAGAAATTTTTCCGGAAAAGATTTAGGAAAATTGGAAAAATATAATTCGGAGGCTCATGTTATGTCCTATACGTTTAGATATTACGACGAAGCTTCCAGATGTAACACTAAAATTGTACAGTACTTTAGCACTTTTTTATGGGGGATTGCGCACTAAATCCAAGTTCCGTTTTTCGAAGCCGAGAATATCTTCGGATCATTATTTTGTCGCACCGAAGAACTACAATATTATTTGTATTAAAAGCTTGCGCATTGCGTTCGTCCTGAGTCTCTTCCCGCGATGGCGCTGTGGCGGCGGCGGGGAGGGGCAGAGAGACAAAAGTGGACACACTCATTCGATAATAATTATAAAGTATCTTGCCTTGTTCATCGTGATTATTACAAAATGTTGTACTGCGAAGTTACTTCGTTGAGAGAAGGTAAACCCAGAACTCTTTATTTCTCCTACATCTTTGTACGTACAATGACAATGCCAAAAGTTGACGGCGATTAAAAGGACACATAGTTAATGCTGCATGTATCATAGCATCGGAATGACTAGAATCATGAATCTCTAGATGTAGAAGCGATATCTGTATTTTGTTCGGACGTATATAAGCGACATTTGAAATCGGTCCGAATTTTCTACATACAATATATTCTTAGATTCGGAACGGATACGGAATCGGGGGGTCTACTCTCGATCTCCGTCTGACATCCTTCCGAAACAATTACTGTCAAATAAGTAATATTCAACAAAATTAAAATACAAGTATCAAGTATGAAGCTTCATTCGCATCTCGCGCCTTTTCATTTGGTCAAGTATTAATAAGCTTATTTGGCAGTAATTGTTTCGGACGGATGTCGGACGGAGATCGAGAGTAGACCCCCTGGACACAGTGCGCAATCGCCCTTAGACGCGTAATTGTGTGCCACGGGAAGTCGCTCTAAGGGTCGTATTTCAGAACTCTACTCAATACTCAAGTCAGGATTTGAGTATTGCAGTGAGCACTGAAAATCATACTCAAGGCCTTGCCATTAGGGTCGTATTTCCAGTGCTTGAAATCATACTCAAGTCTGCTCACATCCTAACTTGAGCATTGAGTAGAGTTCTGGAACACGAGCATCAGACTATATACTACGGATATTAATGATTTTTAACCTTAGTAAAAATATTATAAGGTAATTGACATTGTTAAGGATCTATAGTATACGTTGAAAAGAGGCTTTTTTAATGTTTGAGTCTTTTTTAAGAATGTTTAAGTCCCTTTAGGATCTTTAACAGATACTCATATTTTTTTTACTAATTACTCAATCAAAGATTGATTACAAGCTGGTTATTGCTAATAAATACAAATTAATTAATTATTTGATTAGTTTCGTTTATTATAATTATTGTCACCTAACATCGTATTCACAACAAATATTTTTGGGACCGTAAAGCCGGATAGTTCGTTTTAGGCAATCTTTTGAAATACATTGATATTTCTCTTTTTTTTTATAAAACGTGCTGTAACTTAAAATATTTAACAAGAATATGAAGAATTTGTTTTATTTGTAATAGATCATAAAATAAAGACTACCTACTTTAAGTTGATTAATATTTTTTTTAAATTTTCAACCAAAAATATCCAAGATTTGGTGCTTCTCCTCTATTTTAAATTTTTTTGATAAATGTATGTTAATATAATTAATTATATTCTTCATCAGCCCTCATTGATATGTTTCACACTCAAGACCATAGGGAATAGGCTAAAAAACAGCGCTGCGCGGTTTCATCACCGTGTCAGCGTCGGCTGAGACTCTGCGTTTTGTCTAATTTTTTTTTGTATTATATTTCTAGAAAATTTGCATCGATGCAATCGCATATAAATCCCAAGAGTAGCGATGCAATTGCGCGTTTGTATCGATGCAATCGCGCCATTGCATCGCGTTTGTATCGATGCAGTCACGTGCTTGCATCGCTTTTTAAAATCGCGCATGAATGTAAAGGTAGACGATTAGCGACTGCATCGCTACTGCATCGCGTTTGCATCGCTGCTGAACGTCGCCGTGTGTAACCGCTCTAAACAATAGCGTCGCTGTAGTCAAAACCGGCTAGGATATACACACATTGTTAGTTGTAGACGAGATCACCTTACGGGCTCCACTAAGTATCAATTTGGTGCCAATTTATCCACATGTTGAAATCGATCGAATAGGTTATCCATCATATGACCGACAACTTACCCTTGTAACATCCAAGTTATGAATTCCTGTTTACATAAATCATCGTCCGTGACAGCTATCGACTAATGCTTACAAGTACTTGCTTATCTATAGGAATTGCGGAACCGAGCATGTTTTGAAGAACTGGGAATTTCGGTCCATTGGAACTGGGATTTCCCGGTTCTTTCGGTACATCCGGATCTAGCTAGTTGTCGTTGAATGGTGATAGAATCAGTGAAGTAGTAAGCAATAGTACTTGACAGCTTAAGAATGTGATAGGTTTCAAAAGTTAAAACGGTGAACATTGCAGCTTTTTTTTATTGAATTTAACGTAGTACAAATCGGTAAACTTATTTATCTTGGTCTTGGAAATTAAAAAAAATATTTAAAAAATACTTAGCAATCAATGTAACAGAAAATTATACTTAACCTCCGATAGTTTTCGAAAACACCAAATTTAAACAGTCGCTTTTTAAACGATGTATATAATAAATCACGGCTAATCAGATCTTTAATCGTTAAGAAAATATAACTATTAAAAATTATTACACTCTCAGTGTTTTAAACTTAGATGTCTGTTTAGTTCTTTATTCTTAATAATTGAAAAAAAAAAAAATTGAAATAAAAAATTATTTACTAAAACAAAATATACAATAGTAGTTTATGTGACTGTTACATAATGAAAGGCAATAAAATACGAGTTTTATATTTATGAAGGGTTATAAAAACATAAAAACATCTCTCGAGTGTTTTAATGCCTAATTATGTAGTTACATACACTGCCTTATCTACACACATTTATAAGCTCTCTGTGACGTGTTCAGGAACCGCATGTTACGACTGGTGAAATGACGGCAAATAAAAACTTTTCTCACGCATGTCACATAACCGTAGTTTTTATTTTTAATTCATAGACAAACTAGAATTGGCCCCAACTATCATATCGTTCGATATCAAATAACTTCTGAAATTGTCAAAATTGTTTGCTATTGACATTTCATTTCGAATAAAACTTCTCGACTGATATTAGAATTGAGGTTAAATCAAATCGTTTTGTTTTTTCAGAGATGTTCGAAACTTGAATGTAATAATAACATCGAATTCGATGTTAATATGAAACAATAATAACATTTTCACAGATATGAAATTTGTTGTAACTGAACTGTTTGTTCCCGTTTATGCTGGTCGTAATTTGCGATTTTTGAACACATTATAGAGAGTTTATGATATGTGTGTAGATAAAATATTTTTAACTTCAAAAAAATACTATGAAATCTTACTAATGTAACCTACTAGGACTAAATTTCTGAAGTCTTAATTTCATCACGTAACGTTTACTTTCGACCGCGAGAATACCTCAACGTGCCAACCGAAATTACAATATAGATACTGAATCCCGAAAGTATAGAAACCGGGAAACAATTTCTCTCATTACCATAAAAGAACCGAGAATTCCCGGTACTTTAGATGCCGGGATTTCCCGGTTCTGAACCGTATTTATCTAACAGTGGAGATAATAGCAATCATCATTTAATTACGTAAGAATCTTCTTGTGTAATTGATAGAATATTTTCGATTGCAACTATCTGTGAAGTAAATTTTTAAGTAGCAGTAGACTTCCTTGTGAAAGAGTTCGTCCAGGGAACTTCTGCCACCTTACCTATTTCTGCCGCCAAGCGGTAATGTGAGCATTACTGCGTTCCGGTTTTGAAGAGAAAGGGTGCTGTTGAAATTATAGGCACATGAGATTTATAAACCTATTTCTCAGGGTGATGGGCCCAGTGGCTCTCAGATCTTTGTGTTTTAAAGTTCTGAGTGGAACTGCAATTGTTATGGACAGACGTGTCGCTTAACACCAGATGCACGACTTGGTCGTCCAATCACTTGGTATTATAAAAAAAATCTTATCTTATCGCCCCTAGGTTACCACAACTGTGACGCAAAGATCTGAGGGGCATTGCCCTGCACCCGTCACCCTGAGATATAAGTAGACAAGTCTCATGTGCCTGTAATGTCACACTTACCTTTCATAACCGGAACGCGGAATGCATTCATTACAGCTTGGCGGCTGAAATAGGTAAATACAAAAGATTTATGTAAACGTAAAGCATAAAAAATATATGAACCTCCACCTATTAGAGTCAGTACAGGAGTAATTTTTTTTATATATATTTTACTAGCTAATGCCCGCGACTTAGTCTGCTTTGAATAAATACTTTGAGTAGCCTACATTGTACTATACCATTTTTTATAGTTTTGTTGGTTCTCCATATAAACTTTCACCCCCTATTTCACCCCTTTTTTTATTTAATTTTGTGAGAAAAAATAGCCTATGTTCTTCTTCCAGATCCCATCTATCTCTATACCAAAATTCATCCAAACTGGTTCAGCGGTTTAGGCGTGAAAACGTACAGACAGGGTTACCTTTGCATTTATAATATTAGTTTGAATAGAGTATAAAGTATACATATATCCACGTAATTCTAGCTAGGGTCCGCGGAGTAAAAGCACATAAGTAAAAAAAGAGCTTCATATTTTAATATATTTTTGGGTAGTTTTTAATGTTGGAAAATGTGAAGATAATTTATGGTAAATTTGAAAAAGATGCCACTAGAATTTAAGTTATAAATTAATGAAGATATAACAAATAAATTTAACTGTGCTTTAGTTGGTAGATGTATTAATTTAAATGAATGATATTGGTTTTTGACTTATGTGTTTTTAGCCCGCCGACACTAGAATTACATTAATTAACCTGCCGTTTCGTGGCAGTATATATATTGAAGGAGAGAAAGTGGAACAATTGAAAGAGTTTGTGTATTTGGGTTCTATGTTTACGTGTGATGGAAAATGTGAAAGAGACATTGAAAGAAGAGTGAACGCAGGGAATCAGGTGAATGGTGCCTTGCATACCTTCATGGGCAGCCAGAAAGTGTCTAAAAAGGTACGATTGGCTGTGCATGGGGTGTGCTGGTTCCTACACTTATGTATGGTAGTGAATGTTGGGTTTGACAGAAGAAGCGTGAAAGTAGAATTAATGCAGTAGAAATGAGAGCTTTGAGGAGTATGGCTGGAGTGACTCGGATGAATAATTTACGGAACAGTGTGATAAGAGAGCGTTGCGGCGGTGAAGAAGATATAGTGACAAAGATAGAGGGGATGTTTAGATGGTTCGGACATGTAGAGAGAATTAATAAAAGAAGAGTGACGAAACAGATTTGTAAGGCGGGTGTGAGCGGGCAAGTTGGTATGGGCCGACTAAGGAGAACTTATCATGACCAAATTGAGGCCATCCTAAAGAAGGGCCAGGTCTACAGTATCCTTAACCGACAAGCATGTTTGAAAACATTGATGCGTGTTGATGAGACGAAAGGTGTGTGTCAGGACCGTAGCAAGTGGAAGACTGTTGTCTCTGCCTACCTCGATGGGAAAAAGGCGTGAAGTATATGTATGTTTCGTGACAATTATATGATGTCGGACTGATACGAAAAGGTCCCAGATTCGATTTCCGGGCCGGGAAAAATATTTGTATGGCCTATCGTAAGTTTGGGTATAATTTGTGGTTGTCTATGTATGTGTCCATGGCACCCGCGACACAGGGTTTCCCTAGTGCGGAACTATGTTGGGTCTATGCGTTAAAAACAAATTACAGAATTTTTTTTATAATATGTGTTACGTACGTTATGATAGTATAGTTTTTTAAATTATGGTTTACCCTAAAAAAGGCACGCCAGAGCAATATCGGGCTGGACTATAATCCTACGTGGCTTAGGATACACATAATACTGATATCCCTCATTCTTTTTTTGTCTCGAAAATCTCAGTCATTTATTTACACAATACTGCGTACTATATCTGTATTTTTTTTAACTAACACATTACACTTAATATAGTTAAAGTCAGTAAGAAGCTACATGTCAGGACTACGTGACTAGATCGACTCGGGCTCCGGCTGAGGGCGACGTGAGCCGAGTGAGGCACGAATTCATAAAAGCACTAGCATAGCCCACCGTACGTGACTTGATGTTCACCACTCAACGAACCTCACGCGTTGTATATACTTTATAAGTATGTGGATAAGATTAGGTAAACGGTAGTCAGAGTTCATTATGTGCTTTTCGAATTACTATGTCATCGAAAAACTTTAGTTACGTAGATATTATAAACATTTGCAAAGCACGTAAGTGTACAAAAGCCCTTAAAACAACCTTGAAAGTAGTTCCAGAAGTAGGGAACTTAACTTGTTTACATTTGGTAAGTCGGCCCCGAGAACCATGTCTACATCAATTGCGATTCATGTCAAGCGGCGTTTACAAAAACCAACAATGCCGCTACAAAATTCAGCCGGTTCTCATCAGAATTCCCCGCAACGCGTGTCGTATCTATGCCAGGACATAATCTCGTTTTCTGCGGCTGTTCAAGCCTCCGAACCTCCGATATGAAGAGTCTCAAAACAAATCGCAAGTAGGCGTGCACATGCGCCGCAGCTCCACACGCACACGCCCCGCTCCACCGCGGCAGTCGCGCGCTGCCCTTCGCCGCGTTCGCTCCTCCGCGCGATCTTTCTTCTTCACGCTCCCACCACGCGCTAAATGGCGCCCAAACTGGGACCTCGCTCTCGCGGGTAAGTCATTACATAACCTTACACACACGTGTCGTATCAGATCCCACTGACGAATTTGCTGACGATCAGTGGTCCATCCACGCAGCATCCGCGAGGAGTTCGAGGGCGTGGTAGGACATCGACTGGAAGGGGGGCGCGGAGTCGGCGTTCTGGCGGTACCGCCTGATAAGGATGCAGCCCACCCACTGTCAACAAACTATATTATATATATCAAAGATGGACACTGTATAGATAAACGGCTGTTCAGTGGGGAACGAGTGAAGTGTCATCTCGAAGACGTGCCTATTGATTTTCGTGGCGCGATGCTGAGATTGTGCCGCGATCGTTTTGCGCCTTAGGGACAATTAGATATATTGTCGCAGCCTTTTTAGCATTCAGCTGTGGAACTCCGCTCGGAGATAGGGGCCCATTCTCAAATTACTCTTGTTGTTGATTGTATCTCATCACTGTCGCCTACTTTTCGTCTTCCCCGCAAAGTTTATTAGGCTGGCTGGTTCGGCATCCTAATTGGATATTATCTCGGAGATCCGAGGAGATTCTGTAATATATTTTGAATTAAATATTTATGTCATGATTAATGAATATAATGGAATCGTTTTAAGTGAAATCTGGCTGGACGTATAAGTATTTATAATCTTTTCTCACGGAGCACACGTTCACGCAAGTTGAAATTGGACCTTTATTATGAAATCTAGCATATCATTTATGTTTTACCTAAACATCGTAAAGTTTTATGAATTAGATTTTAAACTTTATCTCTTTGTTTTACGTTAATCACCTATTATCAAGTCAGATGCAAAAGTTGTAATCGTTCAGCTGATTATAATGTAACTTAAGAAGATTTGTGATGTATTTTAAACTTCGCGAATTAAACACTGTTAGGTTCAGTTGATCCAAAAGATGAGTAAAATTGGTATTTTACTCCATTACAGGGTCTGATAAAATTAACTGAAACAATTTTAAGCGCACGTTTAGTGGGTACATTAAACCAAACTACAGCAAAATTTGAGAATGTGGATAATAATAAGTTACACAATAAGATTCCGGAGCATTAATACTTACATCAAAAGAATTTTAATTGAAAATCCACATTACAAAATTGAAGACTAGATAAAGACGTATGGGAAGAGGACATGGCTCTAGATTCCACACTTTGATTCAAAGTGTATTCCATAGCATTTAAGCTTATTTGAAAAGAGCAACCCCTAGAGTTTCTTGCTCATTCTTCTCAGGGAAGTGTAATTTCATTTACCGCTTTGTTTAACATTGTTTAACCCTAAGTGCTACGTGAAAATGTATGAAACAGCTGATTTAATTTCGCGATGTAAGGGCGGATCCCCATGGTAAATTAAATATTGCTTGGGTTCATGTACTGGATAAATACCCGTAAAATAATTTCAGTAATTTTAAATAAGTAACGCACACACTCAACATAGCCCCGCACTAGGGAAACCCTGTGTTGCGAGTGCCATGGACACACACATAGACAACCACAAATTACACCCAAACTCATGAGATAAATAAATGTAGGCCATACAAATATTTCACCCGGCCCGGGAATCGAACCCGGGACCTCTGCGTGGCAGTGCGGCATGGCAACTGTTCGGCCACCAAGGCAGTTTGTTGGGAATATGATTATCACTATAGAGTGTGTAACCTTTCCGAAATATCTATCTCCTAATTGTCTCCGTGGCCGAACGGTTACCATGCTGCTCTGCCATGCAGAGCTCCCGGGTTCGATTCCTGGACCGAGACAAATATTTGTAATGCCTCCATTTATGTCTCTCGTGTGTGTCCATGGCATCCGTGATACAGGGTTTCCCTAGTGTGGTGCCATGAGCGCGTTATCTATTTATATCGACAAAATCGAAAGAAGTCATGCCTTTGTAAGAAACCTCCACTCATAATTATTTCAACTCGTTACATAAACAGATTCGAAGTCTAGCGCGACACTAATGTCGAGTCTATTCGGAAACTCGATAGGTTCGTAATACATCGAGCAGCGAGTCGTTATGAGTCGAGTCCATTGACTCCAGTTTTTTTACAACACTACCTACTACTACTGCTACAGTTCCAGTGCTGCTCGGAAAAATGAGAGGCTATATTGCTGTCTGTTTTGTGGAATTATTCTCTAGTCTTCTTACCCAATAGAATTCATGGACCACGACTTTTGTAGGTTCAATTCACCAGTTAAAATTTTCATTACACCCTCGTCTAAGTCAGCATTTATTCACACTGTCACGCGGTATGAGATATCCGGCCAATATATTAGGGTTGGGGGACACTTAATTTCGGGTTTCGTGTCATGGCTGATCTGACAGGTAAATGTAACCTATGTCTGTATCCTGTGGCATATGTGAAGACATCGGAAAAAGAAAATTCGATTTTTTTTAATTGGGGATACAGGTTTATTTGTAAAATGCTAACAATCTCGCTGGACTATATTAATTTTTTTTTTCTACAGTATTAACGATGAATTTAAATTTCATTACAACATACAGAAATAAACTGAACTCAAAACCAAAATTATTTGATATGGCATGTGGCAATAATAAAAAAAATGTCAAATGGGTCAATGACTCTGCTATAGTACATAGTCCTCGCTGATATTCTGCTATCTAAAAACTAACAAGCACATACACCTGAGCAAAAAAAGAAATTAAAAATTAAATATACAACAAAATCACAGCAAAAGCAAACAAATGACACAAATTAAAAGAAACCTGAATTTGTTTTTTTAAAGTTCTTATTGAACGTCACGATTGATTACCGTAATATTCCATTATTTTTGTGAAATTACTCCACTACATTTTATTATATTTTATATTTTATATATTTATATATATAGAACCGACGTCTTATAGCAAACCGTGCCCAGACGCTATGCCAACTAAGCCACGGAATGAACCTGCGGACCTAACGAATTTTTCTATATGCTTGTTGTCGGATCTTTTCTATTTGGTTTTCAACGACTTTTTAGCCGTGTCGCCATCTACGAGAAATCTATGAAAGTATTGCGTCACTCAGCTAGGTTATTTTACAGCTACCAGCCCTGGCTAGAGATGTCGCTATTAACTGTAATTAAATTTGTATTGAACTGATATTATTATTGTTTTGTGAAATTACTCCACTGGTTTGTTATAATTATGAATATAAAGACAGAACACTAAGAAAAATCCTACGATCCGGCGTCGAACCAGCGTCTTCCTGCAAACCCCACGGTTAGTAGACGCTATGCCAACTAAACCACGGAACGAACCAACGGACTTTCATAATTTTTCTATGTGATTGTAGCAGATCTTTGGTTTTGGTCGTTTAGCGACTTTTTTGCCGTAGCGCCATCTATGACAAAACTATTTCTTCCATCGACAACATCGTATCGTCGATGATTTCTTCGCTCCAACCTTCACTCAGCCATTTTTTGACTGAATTTGTTTTGTCAAATTACGGTTACTTTCTTCTGAAAACGATTGATATTTGCTGTCTATGATGATATGATTTTACACGAACCTCGCGTTTGTGTAGGAAGCTATTTTTTCATGATATTGCTACATTCTTCAAGTAACACTATTGTGTAATAAGGCTTCATCTGCAAAATGACAACTTTCAGTACAGAGGTTTAAAGATTCTACGAATGAAATTAGTCATTAGCTTTTTATGCTGGAATACTTCGCTACATGTTAATACATAGTCAAAGTCAAAGTCAAAGTCAAAGTCAAGGTCAAAGTCAAGGTCAAATAATAATTTATTCCATAGGTAAATTTTTTACACTTGAAAAAGCAATTTTTTGAGCTACTCCTCGTTCACTACGCTGACCTCCCTGAGAATAACGAGCAAGAAACACGTGATTGTTGTATGTCCTATGTAAAATCTTCTATAAATGTTCAGCGTAAGTAATTATGTAGAATAAAGGTAAAACAAGAAGTATAATAAAGACATAATCATACGTTAAAAGTGCTTTTATTCATAAATATAATACGCACTACATGAAACATTATGCATTATACGAAATTTTATAGCTCTCCTATTTAAGCGTAAGGCTGAGATGGTATGGGAGTTGAGAAGGAAACCTCCCGACTACTTTGGAAATACTGTGATAAATAGAAATTATCTCTTATTTGAGCATAAAAAGTTATCGACTAATTTCGTTCGAAGTCTTTAAACCTCTCTTGTGAAAAGTTGTCATTTTGCAGATATGGCCTAATAAGGCCTATGTCTGTAATAACGCCTAGGGTGGAAACTGTTGCCAAATATTTTTACAGGTCAAAAGGTACTTTATAATAACATCCAATTTGAATTTTGTATACAAATTATTGCACGTCACTTCATGTGTATCAATAAAAAATCTTATTGGTATTGTAAGTTACACGATTTGTACATGTTATTAAGAAATTTTCGTCGCAGCAAAAGCAGATCCTTATTTCAAATGAATATATTATTGACAGTCTGAAATACAATTACAAAATCGTAAATATTACAAATCGCGTAACATCTTGGTCTTCATCAGATTTGTTCATGTGATCCTATAAGCCCTGCAACGAGCGGAACAGTGACCAGAAAGTGACATTAGCATTTAGATGGGGCACAAATCGCCGAGTGGTACGCCACGCTGGCCGGTGATCTTTCCTTTGATATATCACCCTTGCTTAACGTTTATTCTCGCCATGTTTCAGATAGAGCCTTTATAAAGCTATTGTAAAATGTAACTCATAACATAAAGGGATTAAATTACATTAATCTTAACTTTAGGAATTTGATGTCGCTATACGGCCCCAGTATTTTAGATTACGGTTTATGTAAGGCATGTATTTAAATGACCTTTTTAAATTAGTAAAAGCAGCAGGCAAAAAATCTAAATGGTCACCTTTTTTAATGATTGCGCCTCTTTCTTCGAGACATAAAATAAATTAAATCGATCGATATTTTGATTACTTCAGAGCTACGCAATAAATGTTTGATATTTATAAATGGTACAAATTTGTAGTGTGTAATATAAATAATAAGTTAGCGTAAGCATTTCATACTTAGATATACATGCGGTCGCTCATCGATTGATGACGCACTGTTGTATACTCTTGTAGCATGTAGTTTTTATAATAAATATTATAATGAAGTGAGTGTTCTGTTTATACCAACCACAAATATCCCTGGATTTGATAGTTTTATGTTATGCCTTAAAACTAAGACAAATGAGCATTAAAATAAAATGTAGACTTATTTTTAAAGCTAAGTAATTGTTGATTATATTTGTATAGTAACATTATACTAATTATAGTATAATTTGATCTAAAAACATGTTCGGAATCGCAAACAAATTGGCTTCTGGCACTCGCCGGCCGCTGCCGTGTCATGCATGCTCGGCTCGTGCTGCTGTTTCATATACTAACCTAACCTAACCTACTGAATGGAGGGCGCAACCAAGCAACCAAGATGTATTAGGAGATTAATATCAAAAGATATACTGGTTATAAAAGTCATCAATCGTTAAAAGTAAAGATCAATAATAAATAAAGAGGATCAAATATTAAGTTTTTTGAATACCAAGTATTAATTTACTATGCTTAAACATGATAATAGTGTTACCTTGAATGGAGTTAATTTATAAATAATATAGACCGAGCAATTAATATAATATGAAGCATAAAAAATATTGTTTATTTAAAAGAGTGCAGATTTGC
The DNA here is from genome assembly GCF_003589595.1 of Hyposmocoma kahamanoa. NCBI lineage: Eukaryota > Metazoa > Arthropoda > Insecta > Lepidoptera > Cosmopterigidae > Hyposmocoma > Hyposmocoma kahamanoa. The sequence goes on from NW_020653492.1 coordinate 1,877,724, forward strand.
AATAGATTATTTATTTCTTTGAGGATCAAATAATATTATCCCTTTTTTATACATCAACCTTACGACGTGACGGGCTAGACTGTAGGCTGTATGGCGCACAAGTGCTTTTGCCTTTTCCAGTTTAAGAATGGAAAAATCAGTACAAAACCTTTATTTTTTTCCATCCTTTAAGGTACAAAAAGAATGTTGTTCTGTCATTAATTTACTGTTTGACTTCGACCCTCACAACAATTATTCTCAGTAAAGAGTTTTATTACAAAAGAAGACTTGGCTTTTTTCTCAGAAAACACACAACAGACTTAGCTGTATCGGTATTCTCCTTTGGGACGCAAAGGGTTTTCCCTTTAAATAAAAAAAAATTCTTTGCGGTTGTTCATTCTTTTGTGCATTGTGTCACTAATTAGAAAGCATTGTGCAACTTCTTTAACAAACTTTGCGAGTATATTATGTCAATCTAGTCTTGCTAATGATCGTGTACTAGGGTGATCTACATTTTATTTCTGTATACTTGATAAAAACCTTGTACTTAAAACTTAAACTTAAAACTAACTTGATTTTCATATTACTAAGTTTATTCAATAACAGGATGTTTTACTACCATATTCAATTTTTCACTGCTTGCTTTCTCTCTCGTTTCTCGTGAACTGCCTCTGGGCCGAACGATTATCATGCTGGGTTCCCACGCAAAGGTTCCGGGTTCGATTCCCAGACCCGGGGGAAATATTTGTTTGGCGTACATTTCTTTCTTTTTATTTTTCTCGCGAATTTGGGTGTAATTTGTGGTTGTCTATGCCTGTGTCCATGGTACACATTAACTATGATAATATTAACGATACCCTTTCAAAGGTAGTTTATTGGTTTAATGTTAACAATTTATTGCTCAATGCCAAGAAGACAAAGTGTGTTAAATTTGAATTACCTAATGTAAAATCGATTAGTCCAATCAGAGTTACAAATGGAGAAAAGTTAGACTTTGTTAATAAAGCTGTCTTTTTGTGAGTGACCTTAGACAGTAAACTTCAATGGTTTCCACATATATCTTCCTTAGCCAGCATATGCTGCTGCATATGCAGTCCGTAGAATACGTGAGCTTATCGATGTTGCTACTGCTAGACTAGTTTACTTTAGTTACTTCCATAATATAATGTTCTACGGGATTCTCTTGTGGGGTAAAGCGGTAGATATACAAACCGTATTTGTGTTGCAAAAACGAGCGATTCGTTCTGTATATCGTTTAGGTTCTCGGGTTTCTCTCAGAAAAGTTTAAGGAGACTGGTATCATGACTATGGCATCGCAGTACATTTACTCAAATATTTTGTACCACGATTTCGTTTAACTAAGGTAAACGATTGTTTTATGGGGAGCTGTTTACGTTTTTACATTAAGATTCCGGAGAATATATTAACATTATCATTTCCTAAGTTTAAAACTTACATTAAAAGTATGTTAATTAAAAAGTCATATTACGAAATTGAAGTGTATGTTTTAGATAAAGAAGTTTGGAAAGACAACAAGAGTCTGAATTCCACACAATTATGATTCAAAGTGTATTCCATAGCATTTAAGTTTATTTGAAAAGAGCAATCCCTAGAGTTTCTTGCTCGTTCTTCTCATGAAGGTCAGTGTAGTGAACGAGCAGTAGCCTAAAAAGTACCGAGCTTGTTAGCTCATCGCTAGGTGGTTAAATCTTTAGTTTTTACCTAGCGTTAATGTAATAAAATAGTTAATGTTTTTGAAATTGAATAAATAAAAAAAAGAAAAAAAAAGAAAAAAAAAGTAGATTAAAAATGACGTTTTCAAGTGTAAAAATTTTACCTATAGAATACATGATTATTTAATTTTGACTTTGACGCGCGATGCAGGGTTTGTCTAGTGCGAAGCTTTTATAAAAAATAATTTTAGGGAAATTACTCCACTAGTTTGTAATATGAATACAAAGTCGAACACTAAGAAAATGGGACATGTAAAGGGCTCGAAACGTTGGTTCGTTTGAAAAAACAATTTACGAGATAAGTATGCGATAATATAGGTATATTAACTAAAAAATTACCTATTATCGAAGTTATCATGACATAGTTCAATGAATTGTTGACATACAAAAAAAACAGTCGAATTGAAAAACCTCCTCCTATTTTGTAGTCGATTAAAAACGAATACAAGTTCATAATCGAAATTAGAATTCAAGAAAAGATCTGTTAGTAAATAAGGTACAGTAATGACGAGTCTTTGCAAACATAACAACGATGTTAAATAATATAAGAGGACTTTATTTTAAAAGCCTCCGTTATGTAGAATTTAGTAGCAGTAATGTAGAATTTAGTAGCAGTAGAACTTCTTGTGAAACCGATGTCGCCAAAACGCACGCAAACAAAATGACAAGCATTATGAAATCTTGATAATGATTGGTTATAATTTCTAATTTAAAAAGATGTAACATGTTCTGAATTGTTAGGTAATCGAAACATTATCCAGTCGCTACGTCGCTGGAAGTTCAATACCTTTATTGCAAGTTACGACCTTTTTTATTTGATATTGAAATTTTATTCAATATGCTGCCATTTTGTGGCCAGTAACTGGACTACGACTAACGATTAACATCTGAACGAATAGATAATCAGAAAATTGAAAATTTATTAAATTAAGACCTACCGATTTTAAATACTGGGTAAAATTTTTGGTGCAGCTATCATTTTTGCACTCAAAACAAGAAAAAAATAATAAGAAAAAAAGTATTTTTCAACGATTTTAGAGAATTTGCGCAAAAGAATGCCACAACCATACCACACAAAGCGAAAATTGCTAACTCAGCTCAAGTAGGTCTTTCGAAAATTATAGTTGGCATGCGTCTGACGCTAACTAACCACTTCTTTAGGCAACATTCATTGCTATGCAGATGATATGACAAGCACGCACCAATACGGTTAGTGAAATTGAAAAGACCCCCTGCACCCTGGATCACTCCTCTAGTGCGTATTGCAATGAGGAGGCGTGACGGAGCTTTTCGTAAGTTTAAACGGTGTAGGTCGGAGGAAAATTGGACTGCCTTCAAATTATGTAGGAATCGCTGTAATCAGATGGTGAGAGCCGCAAAACGCCGCAACTTTCATGACAATCTTGTACAGTCTTCTCCTGCTGCAACTTGGAAATTTTTGAAGTCTGTGGGTCTGCTTAAGCCTCAGAATGACGCTATTCCTCATTCTTTCACTCTCGATGACATCAATCATCACTTCTCAGCGGCCGCCAGCACTCAGTGTATTGGCAAGGTCAATGCTCTCAATGACATTCCTCTCTTGTGTAGTCAACCTTCTCAAGCTTTCTCTTTTTCTTCGGTTTCAGAGTCAGAGATTCGCAAAATAATAATGTCTTTAAAATCAAATGCCGTTGGTTGTGATGACATTAGTCGTCAAATGATAGTCTGCTGTTTAGACAGTGTACTGCCGATTATCACACATATTATTAATTGTTCCCTTTCCTCTGGTACTTTCCCTAGCAGCTGGCGCAGGGCGTATGTGCTGCCTCTTCCTAAAATAAATAATCCGTCTGTTCTTAAACACTTTAGGCCAATCTCAATACTACCTTTCCTTTCTAAAATTCTAGAAGCAGTTGTTCATCGCCAATTATCATCCTTCCTTTTTAGACACAATGTCCTTGGCCAGTACCAATCAGGTTTCCGGCCGGGCCACAGTACCACAACGGCATTATTGAAAGTTACGGAAGACATTCGTGAGGGCATGGAGGCTTCGCGGTTGACAGCATTAGTTCTCATTGACTTCTCTAACGCCTTTAATGCTGTTGACCATGATATACTCCTAGCCATCCTAGCTTTTTTGCGAGTCTCTGCCCTGGAACTGGAATGGTTCTCTTCATACCTTAAGGGGCGCAAGCAAGCTGTTCGTGCCAAAGACGTCTTGTCTAATTGGTGCGATCTAGAGGCAGACGTGCCCCAAGGCGGAATTCTTTCTCCCCTATTATTTTCAGTTTTTATAAATTTAATCTCTCCTATTCTCCGCAGCTCTCATCATTTGTATGCTGACGATCTACAGATTTATGCGCAAGCAAAATTTGACTCCTTGGATGATGCGATATGTAACCTCAATGATGATTTGCGACGTATTGCTGACTGGTCGAGTAAGTTTGGCATCAGTGTCAATCCAAGCAAGTGTCAAGGCATGATCGTGGGTAGTCCCTATGCTTTGTCTAGGTTGGACATAAGCTCCGTTGCGCTTCTTTCTTGTGATGGCACATCCATTGTTTTCGTGCCTCATGTAGTGAATCTGGGACTACACATTGATTCTACTTTTAGCTGGCGACCTCAGATTGACTGCATTAGTCAGAAGATTATTGGTATTTTGAGGTCATTCTATCAGTTCAAACACTTTCTTCCCATCACAACAAAGATTCTGCTAATTCAGGCAACCATTTTCCCTATCTTCGATTATGCTGATGTGTGTTATGCTGATATCACTCAAGAACTTCTCAACAAATTGGAGCGGTTGCTCAATAGTTGTATCCGGTTCATTTACTGTCTTCGCAAGTATGATCATGTGTCCGCATATCGTGACAAGTTGAAATGGCTCACGATTCGTCAGCGCCGGAATCTGAGAATCCTCTCCACGCTTTATTCCGTACTCAAAGACCCATGTTCACCAGAGTATTTGAAATGTAAGTTTCAATACTTTGGTGTGCACAATGCCCGTGATCAGCGTTCACATAATAAATTTAATTTATCTGTTCCTCCTCACCGTACTGGTTTTGTCTCTAACTCGTTTACTCTTCAGGCAATACGACTCTGGAACGCTCTCCCACCCCATATTCAAAGTGCGCCAAATAAACTCGCATTTAAGCAGTTAGTCCGCAATCTAATGCTAGATTCTCCACCTGCATCACAATAGTCTCATTTGGATATATGTTTATTATATATATTATTATAATATAATTTATTGTTATGTATATATATTTATTATTATGTATGTATAAAATTAATTTTTATTGTTTATGTATGATCATATTTATGTACATAATATATACATTAACCAAATTGTTTGTTTATTAACTTTATTCCTCTTTTTTTTTTTTTTTCCTTTCTTTTTTTTTTTCTCTTTCGTTTTTGTTTGTTTGTTGTCAAGTTTTGCAACGCCTGTTAATTGTTCTGTACTCAGCTCTCTGGTTAACTGGTAGAGAATGCCTAATGGCATTAAGTTCGCCATTTGTACTTTTTTGTATGCAATAAAGTTTAAATAAATAAATAAAATAAATAAAAATGATAGCACAGTGCACGGTTGCTATTATAAGCAATCGTCAAGCAGCCAGGAGAACCATGAGACAAACCGGGAAAAACTTGTCGCTGAGCTCAACCATGTTTTGGAACATATATCGTCGTGGGGCTCCCGAAACTTGGTTGAGTTCAACGCCAAGAAAACCCAGGTGTGCGCGTTCAGCTCCAAAAAATCGCCATTCCTTCCACTTCCCTATCTTCAGGGTACAATGCTGACGCTGCAGGACAAGCTCAGCCTACTGGGGATGAGCATCCGGAAGGACATGAGCAACAAAGAGTATATCGAGAACGTCATCTGTGCCGCGTCGCGCAAGCTTGGCATCCTGAACAAGGTGCACCGATTTTTTACTCCAGAGCTGCGATACCTATTGTATAAAGCTCAGGTCCGAAGCAGCATGGAGTACTGTTCGCACCTTTGGGACGGCTCTGCCAAGTACTTGCTCGATGCCCTAGATGGACTGCAGCGCTACGCCTTCCGTGTTGTCAACGATCCTCATGTAACTGAGCATGCGGAGTCGTTACAGCTTCGCAGAGATATAGCGTCTCTTAGCGTATTCTATCGCCTGTACCACGGTGAGTGCTCTGAAGAGTTATTCAACCTTATCCCTTCCTCTCCTTTCTATCAGCGGACCACCCGTGCCGGACTGCGTTGCCACAGTTGGACGGTCAGTTCAATACCGTCCCGCGCTAAAAAGTTTGGTAATTCGTTTTTATGCCGAACCATCAAATTGTGGAACCAATTCCCGGCGTATGTATTCCCTTCCCTCTCCTCCTCTATAACATCGGGTCCTTCAAACGTAGTGTGAAGAAGCATTTGGCCAGACCGGCAAAATGATAGTGACGGAGTGAAGATATTTATGTTTTCCATCCGTTACTCTCATCTCTGGACTGTATTCGCACTTTCCATCAGGCGCGATGCAGTCATTTTGCCGAGCCACAATAAAAAAAAATCTACTGTAATTATTGTTCTGTGGTTAAGGGTGCTGGTGAAATTACAGGTACATGGGACTTCTCAACTTATGTCTCCGGGTGACAGGCACACTATCCCTCGAATCTTTGCAATTCAAAGATTAGAGTGGCACTGCAAATGTTATGGACAGGCGTTTCGTTTAACACCAAGCGCACGACTTGTTCGTTCAGTCACTTGGTCTCATAAAATAGTTATTTCTTGCGCAAGGCTGCAAACTTGTTTGGCGCGAGTGCTTGTATTGAAACCTAAGCAAGCGAAAGAGGCCAAAATTGCAAATTCAATAATAGATTCCTGCGTGTAGCGAGGGTTTCAAGGCGCGAGACTTAGAACAACTTTGCTACCGAGCGAAACACACAACTTTTCACCTCATTATAGCCAGGGAAATGGGAGATGTAAGAAAAACAGTTGGTTTATAAAACATCAGTTTTTTTAATTATAAGAAAAAGTTTATCTTCATATGCGTTTTGAATTTACACGTCATAAAATTTTTATTCTTGCCTGTACTTTTATTTTGTGTGGTTAAGTGATTATTGAAATAATTTAGTTCTTCGACGAATTAAAATAATTTAATAAACACAATTAGTTAACATTATCAATTAAAAAAACATACCAACGGATTTATATTACATAAATAAGTAACGACAAATCGTGTAGTTGAACGTAGATAATGACACATTTCTATTCATCGAAATAAAAAATTAGGTGCACCACAGTCCATGGTCAAGTTCGAATTTCACAAACCTTTTTCACGCAAGCGTGCAAAACACGCTTTTGCGCGCAGATTTCTAATGAGAATGAAAGCCTTTCCGAGCTAGAGAGGTGAAAAAATTTGAGTTTTGTTCCAGATAAGTCCTTGTAAAATAACCCATTAAACAAATATAAGCGGTATTTGCATTTATATTAAATAATAAAAAATCTCGACAAGGGATGATGTATGGCTCAGTGTTTATCGTTCACTTTGCTAGCAGACGTGTAATTTTAATCTCATTGGGTTTGCGAAATTTCCACCAGCGATTTTAATCGAAAACAACCCCGTTTCGAATATAAACAGTTTGTTTTATAAGGCTGGGGTTAAAAGGGCAAAGGGATACGTATTTATTGAATTTTCAACAACCATTCACAGTTGAGGATTATTTTTCATATCTGTTAAAGATAAATTTTCACGCACGTGTAACATTCAGATGGCAATATCGATTGAAAGTCATCATCATGATTAACCCATTTGTGCGTCCTACTGTTGGGCACGGGACTTCTCCCAAGCGAGGGTTTTAGACCCAACAACAAACAAGGTAAGAGTATCAACTCAACACCTGTCGACCTGCATGAAGGGGGACTTTTGGCCGAAGGTTCTGGCGTTTCCGAGGACGGCTACCGGATACCCACGTTGCGTCAGACGTCGCGGTTCATACGTACGTGTAAATAAATAAATTCAAATTAAATTTCGCACATAAATTCCGAAAAACTTTGACTCGCACAGTCCGGATTCGAACCCATGGCCTCTGCTCGAGAGGCGGTAGGTCAAACCATTAGGCTACCACGGCGTTTTGAAAGTACATATTTGTATTTGGATAAATTTCGGGTTGGTTTTCTCTACCTAATTTCGTTGGCAATTTTTATTATTTAAGTATTCGAGTGTATTATCGTTAAATATTAATTTAATTAATATTTCAGGATACTACACTCGCATATTTAATAACACTTCATTCCAGAATATTTAACCAATGGAATGCTCAGTATCTGATTTACAACACATTTTAATACATTTTGAATATTGTTAACGAAAGCTATATTAGTCAATTATTCGCTTTAAAATGCTTTTTGCTTGCAATAACTATCACATTTAAATAAATTAAGTTACCTATTTGACTTGAGTGTAATCGATTAAATAATAAAATGACAACACTAAATGGTATTGGTGGGATTAAAAAAAAAGAAAGAGGAAGGACAAATTAGATTAGGTTAGTGGGTGCGAGTTGTTGCTCCTTGTGAATATAGTATGCTAAAAGTTTGTGAGATTAATGAGAGAGAGAACGGGGAAAGGGGTTTTTCGGAAATATACTTTTAGTACGTCTACCATACGTCTACGAACCTATCGTTTTATTTGAATGTATTCGCTAAGCTAACAATATAGTTGTACAATAAGTAAAAAATGAACTATTTTCATATGAGCCACTATTCTTGAAAAATAGCGATATCTAAACATTATACGAATCACGTGAAAGGCTGGTGAACTCAGTCTGTAATCTTATAGATGTCCTAACACCCACGATGCACCCGTAATAGCGGGCGGCGCGCGCGCTAGCGTTCACCCGAAGGATCAACTCTTCAGGGATTACGGGATAGAGGATAGACTAAATGGAAAAATACGTTCGTGTCTGCCAATAATGCCTTTGGATCTTATTATGTAACGATTTATTTATGTTAGATTCATAATTTTATTTATTTTTCGGTATCTTTGAGAAGAAACGTGACTGCTCGTTACTCACATGCTTTACATTTGAAATTACCATTATTGTCTTAATAACATCTTGTTTCATGTAGTTCGTATTATTTGTGTAACTTTCGTGTAACAAAAACACTTTTGCCGTATGTCATGTGGCTTTATTATTCCAGTAAGGGTACAATAATTTAAATTTGGTATTAAAAACGTAATTTCTGCCTCGAGTTATTTAAATAGGTAATTTTCAGATTAGTTTTCTCTACAAAATTTCGGTGGTAATTTTTATTATTTAAATATTCTGGAATATTATCATGAAGTGTTATTTAATATTCCAGTGTGGTATCCTGAAATATTATTTAATGTTTCACCATAATATACTCGAATACTACAATAATAAAAGTTGCCACCGAAATTTTTTTTTTTAATATCAAGTGACGGGACGAACAAGTCGCGCACCTGATGGTAAGCTACACGCTACAAGGTGACTACCTTCCTGGACGAACTCTTCAACAACGAGTTCTACTACTACTAATTTCGGTGGCAATTTTTATTGTTTAAACTAATCGCGTGACAACATTGTGTATACGATTCGTCAGTTTTACGGGCCAGTTTTGTCCTAACCATCTTCGAGATCAATTAGGTGGTTTTGAGATAGGCTATATTCTAGAAAACTATTGATATGTAGTAGTGTAGGAGTGCGGCAAACTGATGAGCGTACATACTTGGCAGTTCGGAATACCTTTCTCAAGCTGTGAAACAATTCTTGAGCTACTTGTAGGAATTGGAATAGTTGCATGAAGTAATGCATAAGTAAAACTTCAATCAATTAACCCTTATGCGCAAAGCTTTTTTTTAATATATATAATAGACACACGCTTGGTCACAGTCTCACCTGATGTTAAGCGACGACGTGACCGACGATGGGACGCGTTTGCCTAAAAAATGCCTATTAACTCTAGCCTTGAATAGCCCCAAATTGTACTTTTCGGAAAATACAGTTGCCGGTAGAGCATTTCATTCCTTTGCCGTACGCATCAGAAGGAAGCAAAGCGCTTAGTGCGAATAGGTGGAATATCAACGACATAAGAATGAAGTGCTCCAGACCTTCTAGTCGACCGAAGGAGGAACGGTGAGGGTGGTACTAAATTGAAAAGTTCCTGCGCACACTCCCCGAAATGTATTCGATAGGAAACCGACAAGCAGACTACTTTCTGCTATGGTCGAGATTTTGTAGCTTGGACTCTACAAGAGAATTGTTGTTAATAAGTCTCTTTGCTTTTCGCTCCACCGAGTCCAAGGCAGCTAACTGGTAATGGGCAGAACCGTCCCAAAGGTGGCAGCAGTATTCCATACACGATCGAACTTGCGCTTTATACAGATTTAAAAGATGTTCAGCTTATTACATTAATAAATAAGGGTCTATTAATAAGGGGCTATAAGGGTCCCCCGTGTGTGGAAAACTGCCCGACGAATATAATAATGCTTTTTAGTAGCTGTAGAGCTTCTAGTGAAAGAGTTCGACCTGAGAAATACTGACGCCTTATCTATTTCTGCCGTCAAGTAGTAATGTGTGCATTACTGCATTCCGGTTTTTGAAGGGTAAGGGTGCCGGTGAAATTACATGCACATGGGTTTTTTTAACTTATGTCTCAGGGTGATGTGTGCAGGGGCAGTGCTCTGAGCGGCACATTAACTGCCATCTATAAGAGTGTCGCTTATCAACAGGCGCACGACTTATGACTTATGAACAGAATATAACTGCAACAGATTTTACATCTGTTTGTTTACAGAATGTCCATGTACTAACACCAATATACGTTACAATTATTGTAGTGAAATAACTACAGTTGTCTCGGGTCAGCGGCACCGCAATCTACGAGTTGGCATAAACAGGTGAATCTCAAACTGTTTTAGATATAAAGACTCCTAGGGTCTATTTCAACCTGCAAGGGGTTCATATCGGCGAAAACAATATAAGGAGTGCAGGAGACGTCAATGGGGGTCCACGAGACTCGATCCTATTTAGGCAGACCAAAGTGTGGGCTTTCGTGACTAATCTACGTTATACCTACGAGTATTCGTACATATGTAAATATACGGGGTTATTTGTAAAATACTAACACCGTCAGAGGACTATATTACTAACATCATAAACAACAACTTTTGTTCCATGATTATTCACAAAACTTATTTTTTTTTATTATGTATTTCGTAGTAAGTTGCTTAGCAACGCCTCTCGTGTGCAGTTATTAATGAAAATAATTTTGGTGGGTCTTTATGCTTGTCGAAATGAAAGTATCTAGTTAAGATAGGCATACGAGGGTTTGATTATATATAAGTAGAGCTCATTACGCTGACTCCGAATCTATATGTAACTCATTTTTTGTAAAATTTCGACTTACTGTTCTTATCAAACCACAGCAGTGGTGGATCTTTTGCTGATGTTTTACCATTTAGAGCAATGTATTAAAATATTTTTATTTTTATGCGAAAATAAAATCTGATGAATTATATGACATGATAGTCATGGTACAAAAATTGGTATTTATTATGTCAGTAATATAGTCCTGTGATAATACGTATAATACTTTCTTATAACAGGCGTATAAATTACTTATAAATTACATAAACAATCCACAACAAGATATTCAGTTACATAAGTGTATAAAACTTCACATTATTATTTTCTGACATAAAGTTTTTTACTAGCATTGTGTCTGCTGTCAAACACACATTTGAAGTTGATGAATTTGTAAAAAAATAAATATTATGTCAATATCAATATAATAATATTAGAAAGGGGGTCCGCGCAAAACAGAAAAAATTGGCGCATGGTATATCTGACGAAAAAGTTTGGGAACCTCTGGTATAAACCGTGCACATAGAGCAATAGTACAAGCGGTGTTTGAGAAAAGACGAAATATAGCAGTCGTATTTATACAATGTACCATAGAAAAAAACTTCTTGTCAAAATGAATGTCTTCACACAACTCTTTATGGTATCAAGTCAACGGGAGTAACAAGTCATGCACCTTGTTGCACGCCACTCGCCTAGTCATAACAGTTGCAGTGTCACTCAGAGCTTTAAATTGCGAAGATCAGACGGGCATTGCCACTGCACCCGTTGCCCTGTGACATGAAGTTAATAGGGTTCATGTGCTTGTTGTTTCGCCTGGACATTACGGCTTGACGGGAGAGATAAGTAAGGAGTAAATACTAATCATAATAAAGATGATTCGCAACCAATACTACAATATTTAAGAAATACAGCTAAGATTTAAATGATTGTTACTAATTACAGATGACCATGGAGCGTGTTAATCGTTCCGAAATATTGGGAAAATAAATAGAACTCAGGCTGTGGTAAGAAACGTGTAATTAGTTATAAAGATTGTGTGTAGAGACAGAGTTGCGTGCCTTATTTCAAGAAAATAAAGATATTAATATGATATAACACTACCATAGATGTATATTTAGGAAGCCTATATTTTTATTAAACTAAATCTAAGCTACTTTAATTTAGTGGAAACTAAAAATCCTAGAAACACCAGAAATAAAATAGAAACGCCCTAATTTGGAATTTTACAGTAGAACGACATTTGCATTAGCACCCAAATTCTTTAGAAAATTACTAGGTGCTGTAAAAAAATTAAGTTGTAGACTTTTAAAAATGAAATTGCATAATTTGTTAGTGCTATTACAATATTGATATTTTTACCTAATAACATAAAATGTAAAATTTAACTAACATACCTACGTTATATTTTTGACTTCCAAATTTTTCTATAAACATCTAAATGTTATTTATGCTACATTTAACAAAGTAAATTAAGAAATGTATAAGTTTTAGTGAAATGTACGATCTACTAAATTTAGTAAGCAAATTATAAAAGTTCCGATTTGGAAAAAAAGTTTGCTGTAAGGATGAACTTGCATTTCTTGCATTTATTGTAATTATTATTGTTGTTTTCTTTAATAAGTAAGTCTGGCCTACACGAGAAATACCTTCTTACTGCTAGGTACCTAGTTAATCATTAAGTAGATCTATAATTGTGCAAGAGCGTGCTCGCCAACGCCAACTGGTGGGAGATAGATTTCTGTAAAAAAAAAATTACTTTTTGAAAAAGAAATAAATAAAAAATCATAATATACTCCTAACGGCTTCATTGTAAACCACATTTTTCAATGAATCTTGTATTCTTGCACTCACCACAAGGGTCCCTTTTTTACCATTTAGATGCGAAACCTGAAAACTAATAGAATATTGTAGCAGCAATTACCTACGTAGCTACGCTTACAAAAACATAGTAAAATATAAGATGTAGTTCTACTGTTTCGCTTCTACCTTGTAGTTTAAATTACAGCAAGTCTGCAAAATAAATGTGCAGTCGCAACGTTGCCTGCATTCGTATGCAAACTTGTTTGTTTATTTGCAAACTGCTTGGCCATGTGGTAAACAACGTTGGACCGTAGTGCTATTAAAGAAATATTCATTTTTGCATGCACGAGTCCTAATAAAGACTGTAAACTACATGTTTAGGAAGCAATATGTTGAAGAGTCCTTCTGTAATATTGTTATTATGATTTATTTATTTATTAAGATAACAAACAGCCAAACAAACAACTATCTAAGAATATTGCATGAAAATAGACTTATACAAAAAACTTCTTATCAATTTCAATGTCTTCACACAACTTTTTATGATGTCAAGTGATGGAAGGAACAAATCATGCGCCTTGTGGCACGCCACTCGCCTGGTATTGTTGTTATCCGAAAGATATTTTTTGTCATACCAAGTGAGTGGATGAATAAGTGGTAAGTGACATGCCTGTCCATAACAGTTGCAGTGCCACTTAGAGTTTTAAATCGCAAAGATCTGAGGAGAACTGCCACTGCGCACCGTCACCCTGAGACATTACTTGACAGGTCTCACGTGCCTGTGATTTCACCAGCACCAATAGCAGTAGTAGTAATGACAGGAACACGAGAAAAGGCTTTTACTGAACAGTTACACGGAGCGTTTGTTAATTAAATTAATTGATTTAGTCTCGAATCAAACAAACAAGTTAGCTAACTCACAAATATTGGAACCTCGTTATAGGATTTTTAAAAATTGGCAAACTTTGTTTTCTGTTTCTCAAGTTCGTTTTATCTTTGTCGCATTCTTAGATTTTCGGATTATTATAAACACATTGGACATGAAATTATTTTTTTTGTATCGTCCCTTACAATTTGAATAATATTCTCGTTAGAGTATTTATAAAAGGACGAGCTTTGTACCGCCCCACGATCGCTTTGTCTAGCACAGATATGGCAACACCGCCCCGCGCCCCGCGCCCCGCGCACCGCGCATGCCGTGGCAAATAAAATAAAAAGAGAACAGATCGAACACGGACCCACAGCACGCTTTGCTAATTGTTATTTCTGTTTATTTCCTTCATTTATCGAATTATAATGTAAATGCGGTCCACTGGCATCTTTATTTATCCACTGCGTCTAGGTAAGATTTGGTTCTCGTTTGTAGCTGTGAATTACATTATTTGTAATATCGATTCTAAAAGTGCATAGTTGTTCAACGGGCTTGAATCTTGGTAGACATTACAGGCACATGGGGAATTTGAATTTGGGCGCAGTGGCAGTGCCCGTTTGACCTTTGCGATGGAACTTTCTGAGCGGCACTGCAATTGTTACAGGCAGGCTTGTCTGTCCGGTCAATTGGTATCATAAAAAATAAAAAAGTCAATGTTAGTCCAACTAAGAAGTGAAAAGGTGTGAGGGCTGATAAATTTGAGGGATTTGATGAAAATGGCGTCGTAGGCCTTCAACTGAGAATGCCCTGAATCTGAACTAGTACGCTTTACATTTCTTCGTATGTGAGATGAGGTAAACCTAGGATAGATAGATAGAATACATTTATTGACTTTCCACAAGCACACACAATAATATGAAACTACTTGTTGTTTGATGAAAAAAAGAAGACAAAAAAACGCAAAATAAAACATACAAAATAAAAAAAGGCATGAAATCAAATAAATATACATAATAAACAACATTCTGCTGATTAATTAAAAGCAAATTGTCAGTGCTGCAGCAAGCCAAACAGACCATAGCTCAGTGTTGGTGTTGCCCAAAAGCAACGCACTGATTTTCAGCTATCGCCTAGCTAGAGAGTAACGCAGTGTGGTGCATCAACATGAATTATGCTTTATAGATTTTACTGCGCTCACCAATTATCCACCGAAATGCGCCTCCATTATGGAGGGATGAAATGAAATATGATGCCTTGCTCTGCTGCACTACTGTATTGCATTTTGATTATCTGAAAATAATTTTGTGGTTACATTCGATGCACCTACCACTGTCTGAATATATCTGAGAAGACGCCTTATAGCCACGATGACTAATAAATCTATTTAAAATAGGCTTCTTTGGTAAAATCGGCTACTAACTCCAAATGTACTGCCTTTACCGCAAAACATAATTATGCATATTATTGGTCACGGCCTGCGTGGTGCGAGGACCAGTATTGCCATCTCTATGCTAGACAAGCTTTCACCTCAAGGTGATACACATTATGTGCATCTGGTTATGTACGACGATGATATGACGAATTTCTTGCAGGAGATGGCAAAAAATGTCTCAATAATAAATTTTGTGGATTTTTTCACGCAAGTGAGAACACTGGTTTTTAACAGCTGCCACCTATGATTACTAAAAATGGAGCATTACACAAAAGAAGAACGCGTTAACTTGCCCCATTTACAAAAATGGGGAAAGTTATGCTGAATACGCTCTTAAACTTCGCGAAATTTTCGATCTGGACGATATGTGGTTTCAGCAGGACGGTGTCACGTGCCACACCGCGCATGCAACAATTGATTTATTACAACAACGATTTCCAGACCACATCATTTCACGAAATTCTGATATCAATTGACCACCAAGATCATGCGATTTAACGCCGTGCGATTTCTTTGTTTGCGGTTTTGTGAAATGTAAAGTCTATGTGAATAAACCACAAACAACTATTGAGCTCAAGACCGAGATCCAACGCGACATCGGCGAGATACAGCCACGTCCACAGACTACATAATTTTCTTTCTTCTGTGGCCACATCTTTGTCAAAAAGTCATCGAAAATGTCATGAAAAGCGCAATGTCCTGTCATCAGCGCCATGTCTTATTATACTATGCATTTAGTATGGACTCAGTCATAATGGCACTTTAATTGCTCGTCCTGTGACGATGCGACTTCCTTCCATCGTCATTCCGTCTTTTTATCACCTTTTCTCTAGTTCCTGGCCACTTGTTTAAAATTTTGTATCGTTATTTAATTCCGTTGCCCGTCATTCTCACTTTGTTTTTGTTCCGTCGTCACTCTCTGCTTTATCGCTGAAGCGAACAGTGCTCGTCTATTTTTGATACTTTTACCCAATGATATTATACTTGTAAACAATAGATGCGCAATCTGCGCCTCCAAACAGTAACCATGGCACTGTTGCCTGCAGCCAACAGTGATATCACTCACCATCTTGAATTGTTATAAAAAGTATCAAAAACGGTGAAATGTGTAATTAAAATTTGCAATTCTCGGTTCGAAAATGATCCTAAAACTACTAGCGTTACTTTCCACAGGTAAGTTTGCTTTTGTTTGTTTAGATTGTCGTAAACAAAAATAAAAAAGGAAATAAATTTATTTTAGACATCAATGTTGCCAATTAAATCAATTTCCATTGCCTATAATATTTGGGATTTATTTACCTACCTTTATATATATTACATACCCTTATATATATATATATATATATATATATTTACCTTTATGTATATCTTTTTGAATTTACTTTTGGCATCGTAGTCAAAAGTGATTATAATGCAAGTTTATTCGTTGTAACGTTTTAACGTGAAGTATAACTATAATACTTATAAAAATTTATTTAATTAATTTATTTTGTTTGTTTCCCAGAATGCCTAAAGATCGTACGCGCAGCGCAGAGTGGACAAAAATTATACGACTTTTACAAAAAGATACTTTGAATAACAAAACACAAGGCAATTGTACAACAAGCTAATTATGCCCAGTGGCGTTTAATAATTCGTAATAAACTATAGTTAAATATTTGTGTATCAAGTAATTTGTAATACCTGCCCTTTTTAAATTTGTTTTCGTTAAATAGAAACAGAAACTTTGTCGGAAGACTGTAATTTTGTCACCTTTATCCAATAAATAAAAATTACTAGAAAAGCAATGAATTTCTTAGATTAGAAAGTCATCTCTTCATATTTACAACTTATTTGAAAGAACTATTACCCTTAAGTTCATGCATTTCCACGTACGTATATTTCACGGACTCGTTCATTTAATTTCTGACTCCTATCTCCACTGTCTCATTCCACCAGTGAGGCTACAAGAAATTAGGGAAATTTGTTTCCAAACCGGTAACACTGGTCGTATCCCTTAATGCACTATGACAATTTCATTTTGACATAATAAGTTTGACATTAGAAAAAATGAGACAATTATATTTTTATTTGAAATTTTAATCAGTTTGAAAATGGTTTGAAAGCTTAAAATTTGTCAAAGTCCTTAAAGCAAAGTGGTTCTATATTTTAGACAACTGTCTGTAGGACATTGCGTGTCTAGTATTATTTATGCTCACTGCTTTTACCAGTTCCCAACCTAAAACATGTGCCAATTTTAATACCAATCTAACCTAATAATATTGTATAACTCGGCCCTTTCGGGGAAAGTCTGTCTCACGTTTTCAGTACTTAAGTAGGGAGTGTGTAGGTACCTGTTTTTTATCTCCTTTTCTTGTTACAGCGTTCCTTTTTTCTTTCGACTTTACTTATGAAATAAAGTATGTAGATCGGAGTATTCTATTTTATTGTCGTAATCCTGGTCACGTTCCTATATCTATGGTCACGACACATTAGCGGCTTACAACCTCTTCAGTCCTTATCTAATAGATACAACTCATCATTCCATCTGTTTCTTTGGTATCCGCGCTTTCTTTTTATATCTTCTGGTATTCAAGTTAAAGTTATACGAACAATGTTCTAACAGTTCTTGTTAATCCTGCCAGCGTATTTTACTCAGTGCTGTTTCAGTGGAAAGCTGCATAGTCGCCCGCATTGGCAAATTAGTTTTTGAACAATTCGTTTCATTCTGGTTTCTGCGAACCTCTGTGTATTAGATTTTGTAGTATGCGGATCAAAACAGTAGTTCTATGGTAGACTAATATAACTTCTATAGTTACGTGAAATGTTCCTTGGTAAATATACATAGTATACGTCAATGCTTTGACTCCAAGTTACAAAATTTGTCGGTGCATTCGCAAAATAGGAGATTAGTGGCGTCACATCTAATCGATAGTCATCATTGGAACGATTCTAGCGCTACCTAGCATCAATAGTAGAACGAATTTCTTGAGCGGGTTGTCATCCTTGGGTCGTGGTAACGTGCGCACGCAACCACATGTTTGGTGGACGATATTTTTGAATCTTAATTATAACCATCCTATAATCTTTAATTATAGCCATCCTTTATTCCTTTCTTATTAAAATTATGAATAATAAGGGAAGTAATTAAGATAACCCTTATTTTATGGAAATATCATCTACTCGGTCAATAATACACCCCTAGCGAGAAAAAAAATGGCAAGCCACTCTGATAGCAAAACGAGTGCCTTCAAATTTAATTGTCCTGTTTTACTAATTTAAAAAAAAAATTGTTTATTGTCGCTTTTTATTTATAACAAATTATATTATATACTTCAAAAAAGCTTATGAGCATATTTCGAAATGTTTTAGTAGCAGTAGAGCTGCTTGTGAAAGATTGCATTCAGGTCAACATTGCCACCTTACCTATTTCTGCTGCCAAGCAGTGACGTAAGCATTACTATGTTCCAGTATTGAGGGGTAAGACTGCTGGTGAATTTACAGGCACATGGGCCTTGTCAACTTATGTCTTAGGGTGACGAACAGTGCCCCTAAGATCTTAGCAATTTAAAGCTCTGAGTGGCATTTCAACTGCTATGGACGAGTGTGTCGCTTTTTGTTTTTTTTTTATGATTCTATGTGACGGGACGAACAAGTCGTGCGCCTGATTATACACGACACGCCTATCCATAACAGTTGCAGTGTCACTCAGAGCTTTAAAACACAAAGATGTAAGGGGCTCTGCCACTGCACGATTTGTTTTTCCTGTCCATTGATATCATAAACAAATTCGCTTTATATAAATTTATTTGGAGCAAGAATTAACTCTATATATTGTGGCTCTACGAATTATATATAGAGACTAAAGTCATTAGTTACACAGACAGCAAATTTGCATAGTCAGTTTGCGCGTAGTCGATGTTACTATTTTAATATATAGGTTGCCGGTTCATTAGCTTATAACAATGTATACTTAAGTACTCTTTTGTGTTGTAATTTTTATGTGCAAAAATATTATTTCAAAAACACTAATTCAGTCAAGTAAATCTGCGGTACTACATTACATTTCTCGCACTGGACATTCGTGTACTTTTTTTGGTAAACGAAAATACAGAATTTCGCTGTTGTCCACTTTTTGCTGTATTACATTCTCATAAGTTTTTTCACTGGCTGTTGTCGAGCTGTAAAAAGTGTCGGTTTTTGCGCACCCGGCTTATCACCGGTTCGCGTGCTCGGTTCTCGGTGTGAACAAAGCGCTGTAAGTTGTCAGATTAGGTGCTACACAATTTAGGTCTTTTGCTGTATAAAACCACATACGTACACTTAGTTTTTACGTTTTATAAAGCGCTTTGTGTACGTAAAATACATACATATATACACTTCACGTTAAGACACATAAATCGCGTATATTTGTTTTTTCAAATAAACCAACGTGCCAGTGAAATAAAAAAATATTCAAATTTCAACATTTTCAAGGTTTCGCCGCATCATCAGTTTGGGATCCTGTATTTCATCTGATGAAAAATCCCAAGCAGACATAAGACTGCAGCACTTATTAATATGTTTTAATTTATTATAATTACCTTAATAATTAATATTAAAATTTAATTAATAATTTATATTGTCAAAATAAAATGATGTGTAAAACATATGTAGCGTAAATTAGACTGTTCTTTGAATTAATAACTTTTCTAAAAATAAATAGGGTGGTTTGCATTAATATTAGACATATCTGGATGACGACTTTACCATCTCAATCACCCGTGACCATGGGACTTCTAAAGAGCCAGAAACGTTGGTATGTTTGAAAGAAATAAATATACGCGATTTAGACCCGAAAAAATAGTTTCATTTCCTATGTGTAACAATCGCTAAGACCTACGAACACGATACGTACATATACTTCACGTCCTCTTCCCATCGG
The DNA here is from genome assembly GCF_003589595.1 of Hyposmocoma kahamanoa. NCBI lineage: Eukaryota > Metazoa > Arthropoda > Insecta > Lepidoptera > Cosmopterigidae > Hyposmocoma > Hyposmocoma kahamanoa. The sequence continues at coordinate 1,897,775 of NW_020653492.1, forward strand.
AGAAGGCAGAAAGAAAGAGCTCTCAACATGTTACTATCCTCACACACAATCTTTCGACATCAACACGTGCTCGTGATTAAGGGTACTCTTGACCTGGCCTTTCTCTAGGACGTCCTCAATTTGGCCATGGTAAGTACGCTTTGGCCTTTACCAACTTGGCCGCTTACTCTCGCATTATAAATTTGTTTCGTTAATCTTCTTTCATTCACTCTCTAGACGAAACGTCTAAGCATCTCCTTCTCTATCTTTGTCACTCTTCTTCCACGCCGTATAGAATACATTTCAATTCAATTTCAGATTAAAAGCGTGCGTAGGTTTTTTTTTGTATTGATAGGAAACATCGCCGGTGAGCGTACTTAAATAGAAGGATCATTGACTTCAAGACTATTTGTAATATTATCGATTATTAAATACTTATTTCAGTTTAGTTTGGTCTGCGGTTGAGAATAAACAAATAATGACACAAATGCGGTCCCATGTTGGGCGCCAATTTTCCAATTTCATCATTTCCCACGGTCTGACATACCATTTGCGATGTTAAAGATAGTTTCTTAGTATTGCATTGTTGAAACATACTACAAAGGATATATTGAACTACCTAATACAAAAGAAATATCAAAGATATACAAAGAATCTCCACCATACATTATTATTAATCTCCAACTAGAAACGTAACTGAGTGAGATTTACTATACCTACCGCCTTACTTTTTGCAGATGTTTGCCTAAATTTAAACGCCTTTTCTGCAATAAATTTAATTTTAACTACTTATATCGGTACAAATGGTCTTTCCAGTATGATATAACGCCCAGATTGGGATAGTTTGCGGTAAGGGTTTATGTGCTGGTCGAACTTTAACCATCGTGCGAAGTTTTCGGCGTAATTCCCAGAGGAACGATTTCGAACTAAAATTAAACTTTTCTATAAAAAGAAAACGATGTACAGAGTCTAACCATATTTTTGTCACATCATTCACGTGCACCGCTATACATGGGCCTTTCCAAAAAAGAGGTGTAACTAAATTTTTAGTTCCCCTATTTGGCACACAAATTGAAGGAATTTTTGTTTGTGTTCGATTTTTATATTAATAATTATAACAAACTAGTACAGTAATGGCACACCCCGGATATTCCTTACAACGGTCGACTGTTATGTACCTACTACTACTATATACAGCAAAGCGCTATCTGCACACGCGCAAATGTGTGCGTGAAGTGGCAGGGTTACCCATCACTTTCTCGTATCTATTACGCGGTAAGAGAGCCGACTCAGCGAATATTGTAACGCGAATCAGTTATCTACAATTCTATTAATAGAATCCTAATAATTACACATGTTCATTTGGTATTTATATCGTTATAATCTGTATTATATATTACTTTGCACTATATTAATGAAAAAAACAATAACTGAATGTGTCTCAGACATAAGTTTTACTTACTTCGTTTCATCTTTCGGAAAACGAAAGAAACTCCACTCTTTATCCCGTTTAGAAGACTATAAATAGCTGTACACAGCATAATTCACGACCATTATAAATAGTAACGTACAATGGTGACAAAAGTCTTCGATCAGTGTATGTTGTCAGTGATGAGTTACGCCACTGAGACATGGTTGCTCACTATGGGCCTCACAAGAAGGCTCAAGGTCACTCAAAGGGCAATGGAAAGGACTGTGGAGTTTCGCTGCGAGATCGAATGAGTAATGAGGATATCCGCAACGGAACCAGAGTAACCGACATAACCCTAAGAATTGCAGAACTTAAGTGGCAATGGGCAGGGCACATTGCTCACAAAACAGATGGCCGATGTGGCCGAAGAGTTCTCAAGTGGCGACCGCGTACCGGAAGATGCGGCGACCACCCACAAGGTGGGCTGATGATCTGGTGAAGGCTGCGGGAATCCGCTGGATGGAAGCGGCGCAGAACAGGTCGTTTTGGCATGCTTTGGGGGAGGTTTATGTTCAGCAGTGGACGTCTTTTGGCAGAAATGATGTGGATGACAATGATTTTATATATTAACGTACGAGTTTCGTAATGAATAAATGAAAACTATATTCAAATATCAAAGTCGTCTTAGCGCGAAAACGGCTCGCCGACAGCCTTGTTGTCGTTCAGTCAATGTGACCGTCAATGTGCGGGGCGCGGTGCGGTATCTAAAGCTAGGGAGGGGCGGAGAGTGTTCATTCTCGTTTTTTTGTTCTCAAGTAATGTCAATAAAACATCATAATATTCAATAAAATCTATATTTAATTTTAAGTTATCATATAGTTAATAACGAGTCACGAGCGCAGAACTACTGTTTGTTATTGCCATGGATTTGTTTTCCATATTGATGGCCAACCTCCAGTAGTGGAGAGGCACTTTCAGAAGAACAAGAGATTCTTAATAATATAACTTGGTTATAGAACTTCACCTTCAGTTAGTGAAAGGACGAGTAAGTGTTATTGTATTCGTTCTTGGTAGTTTGAATCTATGCAAATGCTCATATTGACTTAAGTTTCGATCGTGATCAAGAGTGAACCCTTATTTATGTTGTATGCTTTTAAATTTTAAAAATACTAACAATAGGAGCTGCTCTATACTCCCTCTATGCGATTTTCACGTTATCTGAAAAATACTGCTCATAAAAAGATCATGGCACGTCATTCTGCTGTAAATGGGGCTGAGTTACAGGCTTTACGCTACCGTTATACCCTTTTTAAACTTTTTATTAACATAAGCATTTGTACATTTTATAAGGTAATTTCATGCAAGTTGTAAAAGCAGTAATGAAGAGATCAACTTCGACATCAACAAAGAGCGAATTGTGTTTGGAATCGTCGAGAGAAATAATTTTTATCACGTCAACATAATTTGCAGTGGAAAAAATGGAAAAAGCTTTAAAAATGTTAGCAACAAAAGTTGAAATGGAAAAAGGCTGTACGAGGAGCAAAAGAACCAGAATAACCGACATATCCCAAATCGCGGAAGTTAAGTGGCAGTGGGCGGGGCACATTACTCGTAGAACCGATAGCCGATGGGGCCAAAGATTTCACGTGTGGCGATCGCGTACCTGAAGACGCAGCGTGGGAGATCACTCACAAGGTTCACCTGATGAAAATTGCAGAAATCAGCTGGGTGCCGCAACACAAGATGACCGTTGCGGCGGTTGAAATGATGACGATTTGTAAAATTAGAAAGGACTAACATGTATCAAAAGTTTAAATAGAAGTAGGCCTATTAAATGGACCCAATTTCAATTAGGGAAAGGTACGATACCCAAAAGGCTGACGCGTTTTTTCCTGTGAACTAACACGGTGTGCAAGGTAGCTTTATGGATTTTTTTATACGAAAGAAGTGCGCTTGGACCCCACGGACCGAGTGTAGCAAATACGAAGAAATTTAAGCACTCGGGGCTGAGGTACTGGTACTTTTAGCTTGTTAGTATATTTGCTAGCTCAGCAGTAAAGCCTTTTGTTCCTAATGTTTTAGATATGGGACGGTGTTAACGTGTTGACTTTCGTTGTGTTGATATTTCGATTTGTTTATAAAATTAATAATCACGTTTGTTAATAATCACGTGGTTTGTATTTGGTTTTCAATGAATTAAATTCGTGTATTGTATTGGAATGTGATAGACACTTCCTGTTCGATAAAACGTGGAGAAAATGGCTAGACCTCAAAATGCGTTCTCCGTCTATAATATTGGCTGTTAGTGAAGATTGTGGATGTTATTGTTCGTTTCGAATTATTTATTATTAAATGGACCATGAGTTGGATGCTTTGTGGTTATTTAGGCGCGCGACAAAGAAATTACCTAGGTACAGGTAGTATCGTTTTTAACATTTCGAAATGGTGTTAAATGATGTATTTTTGAGTGTTGTCATTTAAACATCTATTTTATTTGATTACCTAGCAAATTATTTGTTAAAAAGTAATTTTTTTATCTTTATAGTTCAATAAAGAAAACCCCGTTAACAAGCGGTAACACACTTAAAGTTTAAAGTTAAAAAAAGCTTAAAAGGAACTTTCTCTGACCTTATTACAAATTAAGCAATCTGTAGAAAAGTTTTCGGAGAACATAGTTATAATTTTATTTATCACAAATGAGGTCTTATTTGTATTAAATTTAGTTTTGTTTATGACTGTGCTCGCAGTAGATACTGTTAGGACACGACGTGGAACGAGCTTGCCATGTAGATTACACGACCAAAAAGGTTGTACTAATTTTATAAACGTTCAAATGCTGTGGCCTAAGATCATACATCAAAAGTGCTTTTATCATATGAAATTCATAAAACAAATTATGTATGTGTGAAATTTTATAACTCGTCCAAAGGCTGAAGTGGTATGAACACGTGAAAAGAAAACCCCCGATTACATTGGAAATGCTGTGAGAAGTCTGAAGAACCCTGGATCCAGAAAACAAAGAAGGCCGAAGACGAGACTAGATTATATCGCCAAAGACCTAAAGAGCTGTCATGTTTCTGAAAACGACACGTCCAATTGAGCAGCGGAGGTAAATAAACGGAAAGCAGACCCCACCATCAGATGGGAATAATAATGCTGAGAGAGAGAGAGAGAGAGATTTAAGCTTAAACTTCACTGTAAAAATTTCTAAACCTCTTTCCTGAAAAGTTATCATTTTGCAGATATAGCCTTGTTGCAGGGCGTGAATTCTTAGTTGAAAATTATATCTACGTACATTTACATAGCTTTCAACTTCGCAGCTAAAATACACACATCAAAAGTGTCTAGGGATCAAGTGAATATTTTAGAATTAAAAATTATTTAAGCAATTTTTACTAAATCCAGTTTTCCAGGACGACTTCTTACTTTAATGCTTATGTTTTATTTAACCGCTTACCCCTATATTTAATAAAAATAAACTAAAATTGATGTTTTTGCAAATTGTGGGAAAAAACTCAAATTAACGGCGTCAATTAAATGACAAAAAAATGGCGAAAATGATGATTTTGCTCATTTTTATTGTAAAGATAAGAAAATTAATAATCTGTATTTCCACCATTAACACGAATCACACAATTACAGCGATTTGGCATGCTTAAGATGAGTTCATCAAAATCACTTTGAGGAACGGCCGCCCATGTGTTTTGTAACAAGTCAAAATATTGTTGTAGAGTATGTACGGTATGCATACTCGGCACAGCTCTTCTTTGAAGCATATCCCATGCGTGCTCAATTGGATTGAGGTCTGGCGATTGAGCAGGCCACGGCAGAACGTTGATACGAGCTTCGGCAAGAATGCGTGTTACGACTCTAGCCGTGTGTGGACGTGCGTTGTCATGCATTAGTTGAAATGAATCACCCAACTGGCCTCGCAAACGGATGATAACATTTGAAACAATCCTCTCTGCGTAAACTTGAGCATTGAGGTTACCCCTGATCCAAATGAGATCGGTTCTTCCGCCGATCCAAATACCGGCCCATATCATTATTGTTCCCCCACCATATGGATGAACTTCCTGACAATATCTCAAACGTTCATGACGTCCAGATGTTCTCCAAACTCGAGTACGTCTTGTATCCGGTCTCATACCGAAGCGGGATTCATCTGAAAAGCACACATAGCGCCAGTCTTCTTCCTCCCAGTTTCTGTGTTCGCGAGCCCATCGTAAACGGGTCCTGCGATTGCAGGGTGCAATAGGTGGAACTCTGAGCGGCCTTCGGGATCGCAGACCCACTTCACGTAAACGATTTCGGATTGTTTGATCGCTTATTAGCAAGCCTGAGGAGCTGTGGAGCCTCGTAACCAACATCATGGCGGTCATGGTACGATTCCGTCGAGCAGTATTTTGGATATACCGGTCCTGTCTGCGAGTCGTGATGCGAGATCGTCCTCCATGTCGCTCGGCCACGCTGCCCGTCATGCGATAGCGCGTCCAGAGGCGACTTATGACGCTCTGTGTAGTGTTAAGAGTGAAAGCCACAGCACGTTGCCTGGAACTAGCTTCCAACATTCCGATGGCTCGCATCATCACTTCTCGGGTTAAATGATGTCGTCTCTCCATAATAATGTAAATTGTTTCGGTTCCGATGCAGATATTGTAATGATTTTGTCAAAACGCTATAACTCATTTTTATACAAAACCACATTGACAATCGATTTTCTTCTTATTATCGAATTTTAAACAATATTCCTTATTTAAATGTTAAAACTCACTAAAAAGTATCAATAGCGATACAAAAAAGTTAATATAATTAACCCTAATTGCAGCAATACTCTTAAACGTACTTGATCCCTAGACACTTTTGATGTGTGTAGCTTGTTCTATCTCCATACAACAATGAAAATATTTCCATGTGTTTTTCGATAGTTCACAAATAAATAGGAAAACCGTGTTTCGAATAGCATTTTAACAATACGTAACTTCTATAGCCATGTTAAACGAAGCTTGCGATAAGATATGAGCCGTCAACTTGAACGATATTACAGAAAGAGGGCGATTTATTTCACGTCAAAGCAATACTCGCTGCATTGCTATACTCAAAAGTAACCACGTTTTGTGAACGTTAAAAGTCATGTATTGTTAGACGTCCACTGAGCTCGTTTTTCTTGATTGTTTGTTTGACAAGATGAAGACGGATACAGCGAGTAATATCACCAAAAATACTTTTATTATAATATTCTGTTTATTTCTCCAAATTACATCAAAGAAACAAAACGAAAAACAATATAGGATAATACTATCTAATAACAATTTGCTATGGCAATATTGCCCCTATTGTCTCGGGTTTTTGAACAACAAGTAAAAATGTGGAAGACACAAACAGAAAATCGCAAACGAAAAATTGAGTGGCATTTCGCTAATACAACATTTTGCTTTAATTCAAATAAAGATATCTAAGTTTTAAAACAATCACGCTTTGTGTGCATGTTTATGAGTATATGTGTGTTTTTTCGGCTTCGACGACCATTTTTTCTCTCTCTTCCAAATTGTTTACAATTGTAACGTGCATTTTAATCAAATTTAATAAAAAAATACTAGTTTAAAATTTCTTAGCCTTTTCCTAACATGTGTGTGTGACTGTGTGTTTGCAAGTGTACAACACGTATGTTATATACTGATTGTACACGTATGTTACTTGTTTAGTTACAATAAAATAAATACAATTTGCTAAGTCAGAGCTGCTGTAATACGCTGGATTTTATTGTCTCTTCGTCACATTGTGGAACATTCACAGGAAAACACTCTTATTGTTTGCGAATGTCTTGTAATGTATTTCGTTTTCAAGGTCTCTAAATATTTTCCATCCCGGAGGCACGGGAAAAGGAATGGTGATAGATAATGGAATATCGATCGGCACTTACTATTGACAAGTCGACGCATATTTCACTTGCCACGTGTTCACATCACACGTGATGTGTGATACGCAAATGTGTTCCTGTAAATTTATGACATGTACCAGAAAGAACTGCTGTTACGTGTTCTAACAAATGGGGTAGCTCGGTAGTAAAGTGTGGGATATTCCACGGTGAACAACTTAAGTATTCTCGAAGACGATCTTGTAAGTTACACAGTTTTATGAACAGTAATCGAAATAGACATATTTACTTTAAGTTCAAGTGCTACACATAGAGTGAATAATATCTCCCTCTGAAATACAAGAATGATAATTTTTAGTATTATGCTTTTTGCAATATGCGACCGGTCATCATGAGCAGTTGTTTTGTGGTGATTTATTTGGCATGTTAGGTTCGCCCACCCTGCGTTAGACTGCTTTCGTCTTTCCAATTCCATGTGGCGCCTCGACAATCGTCTGTTACTTGGGGGTTGGTACAGAACTTGTGCAAATCTGTTTCTATCTGATACTCTATGCGAGAATAGCAGTATTTCGCGCAAGTCGCGCCCTGTCGCGCATGCATACTGGTGAGATTCTATCCTTATAGGCTTTTGTGTTGGTACATATTTCCTGTTTCACAGATAATCATGTGTATCATAAATTTTTGTGAACCGTGAAACTTCTACCAGACTTTTGAGCATCACATTTTGGAATCTCTGTGGTATCTCCAAGTTTAACACACTTGCTAATTTTACTATTTTGTAGATGGCTCACTTGTTCTAAACGGACAATCGGGATTTTATAAATAGAAACGAGTACAATAATCTGAACTGATTATTGACCTCATTACGCTTTTTTGCATGTGTCTTCTAGGTTTGTTTGCGGTCAAGGTAGAATTCCAAGTACTTAATAACAGTATTGTGAGATAGCACATCTTTGGGCAAATTCGTTGGGCAATATTCCTCAGTCTAAAAGTAACGTGATTTGACTTTACTGTGCTGGCTTTGATTCTCCAGTTATTCATCCAAAGATGAATCTTATCGAGGTGCGATTGCAATAAACTTGAAGCGGTTGCCGGGTTTCTATCCGATATTAGAATGGCTGTGTCGTCTGCGAATGTATCAGCCAAGTTATTAACAGATTGTGGTACATCAGCCGTAAACAGCAGATAGAGCATTGGTCCCAACATGGAACCCTGGGGTACGCCAGTGCTTATACATGAAACTTAGAAGTTGCATCGTAGCTCTTAACGTAGAAAATCCGATCTTTTAAATGTGATTTTAATAGTAGATACTTATGGTGAGGTAAAAGTTATTTCGTCTTGAACAACCCTTTTTTCCAGACCTTATGAAAAGCTTGTTGCACGTCTAGGAATACATCTGATCAGTATTCTTTTTGTTCTAGTGAATGTCTTATATATTCACAAATTCTGTGAACCTGTCCAATAGTCGAATGATTTTTTCGGAATCCGAATTGGTGTTCTGGAATCAAATATTATTCATGAAGATTATTGTTGAGGCGTGAGGATATTATTTTCTCAAACACTTTCGATAGTACGGGGAGTAAGTTTATGGGTCTATAAGATGATGTTAAATGTCGAGTTTTCCCAGGTATTGGAACCATAGTTATTTGTGATACTTTCCAGATATTTGGGTAGTATAATGCTATAAGAATGGGATTATTGATTACAAACAAAGGGAAAATCAAAACAAAATCTTTGCATTGATAACAAACTAGGCTATTTACAAAAATATTTTTGAGTTGCTTACTCTGGTAAAATTTCCAATATTATTAAATTAAAATTTACATGGACTTAGGACATGACAATTTACATTATTTTTATTACAATTATATTACAACTATCTGATACAGTACAGTATAGTATATTTTTCAAGAAACTAGAGGATATTGGAAACCAAAATCAGATAACAAAAAATGTTTATTGACCTCTGTGGCACAAGGGTTTGCACTGTGGGCGCTGGATGAGGGGATCCCTAGTAGCAGTAGATCTCCTTGTGAATAATTCGTCCAGGAAAGTACTGCCACCTTACCAGTTTCTGCCGCCAAGCAGTAATGTCAACAGTATTGTGTTCCGGTAAGGGTGCTGGTGAAATTACCGGCACATGGGACTTGTCAACTTATGTCTCTGGGTGACGGGCGCAGTGGCAGTGACCTCCAGATCTTTGCGATTTAAAGCTCTGATTGGCATTGCAACTGATATGGACAGGTGTGTAGCTTAGCATCTGGCGCATGACTCCCGTTTCTTGATATTATAAAAAAAAAACAAAAAAAATTGCGCTAGACCGACATAAAATGCGAGATACTTTTATTCTTGCATAGATTCTCGCGCTTTGTGTTGTCGTGTTAGCCCTTTTGCCTCAATTCCCGGGCTCTGGTCTGGGTGCTTTGGGTAGTAAGTCTATTTCCCCGGAGTCAATTTCGTTGGTCTAGTTTTGATAGTATAGAGTATTCCTAGGTTGAAGCGAGGTAATTGGTGTGGTTGTTTAAAAAAAATGTTGTTTCACATAATGCGCGTAATAGTTATATTTTTACTTACAATTACAAACTTTTATTCTAAATTCACTGTCGTAGTGAAGTAACTGCTAATTACACATCATAAATATGAAAGAAAATATAATTTAAAACTGGTTTTAATGATTTTCTTCAAAAGCCGACTTTAGAATTGCATCAAAAATTACAAAACCTAAAGAAATATTAATTGCAAGTCACATTTAGAAAGGATAACTTGAATACAAAAAGATACACCGATTAGATAGTCCATCTCAGTACTTTCCTTCAGTACTATACTGTTCTTCAAAATTTATGGAACATGACATAAAAAGCGTTATAATTTTGTCAGCCGTTCCAATATAAATAAAGAGTCCAATGACAGAGCATGGAATCGAGACTAACGAGTCTTCAAGACTAATTAGTGATATTTTGTGTTAAATTTGTAGATATTCTTGATTATACATTGGAACGGTAGCGTTTTAGTTGAGAGCATGATTTACGGTTCGAATTCCTGTGACACAATGTTTTTTTTTATACCACGCGGCGGAACGAACAAATCGTGTTGGAGTGAAATGACACGCCAGTTCAAGACATTTCGCATGTGCCTGTAATCTCACCAGTGTCAGGAAAGCCTGCACGCGCAAATGTGGGCGATTACATGTTTGAAGTTTTTTAAGCTAACGTTCTTTTTTCGAATGAATTTGAAAACCTTTGCCACGCCAGAGTGGAAAAAACGCATTTGCGCGCAGATTTGCAATGAAAAAGACAGCCTTTCCGAGCTAGTGAGGTGAAAAGGTTATTTTTTGTTTAAACTTTTTGTTGTTATTGTTCAAAGTTTTGGACTTTTTGTTCAAGTAATTACAATGGTAGTTATCATCAATAAAATGCGTTTGCAATGCGTCTTTATACTGATAATATTTTAACGTCTCTTGCACGTGTTTGTTCACAAGCTTCTTTAGAGGATGAGGATCGCACCAATTCACTCAATTAGGTGCTTAACTTAAGCTTATTGCAAATTCGTCCGACTCCAAATTGAAAAATATTTATACAAGGAAGCTCGGAAACGAAGTTTTAAGCCGGCTTAATAATAATAACAACATTTAACTGTTCTCATAACCACGAGGACGCTTTATTTCAAATATTCAAGAAAGATAGCATCCTTATGCTCACCATTTTTGGTCTAAGGAGCAAAATTGACGCAAAGGAAGTAATTACTGAACAATTTACTTGACTCGAAATATTTTATTGCTTCAACGAATTCGCATGAATATCATTGGCCGTAGAGCTCCTTGTGAAAGAGTTCGTCCAGGGAAGTACCTACTTCAATGTCACCTCATCTATTTCTGCCGCCAACCAGTACTGTGACCATTATTTTGTCCGGTTTTGATGGGTAGGGTAGGTTGGTGTAAGATGGCGCACTTTTGAAACAACTAGCCATAAAAAAATTAAAAGGAACAGTATGACAATGAACTGTATTTATTTTTGAGCTTTGACTAATTGATAATAAAAACGTAATTATAAAAAGATCTCAATTTATATCATTAGGTGAATGTAAACCAAAAATTTAAAATAAGAAATGCGCAGTTTTACACAACCATGCGGGTAAGATGGCGCAGCAAAGTTGATAAGATGGCGCACCTTATACATTGTCATTTATACATCAATTATTGAAATCACATGAGACATTTAAATACAGCCAAATCTAAGGTATCCTGTGCACTTCACGTGGCACCATTCCTGACAAACAGAGCATTCAGTCTAGTCTTCTCCGATAGGTTCCTTGTATATTCCTTAACACCAAGCACATATCCAAACCGTCTTTGTTTTACTTTTCTTTAATGCTTTGAAAGATTTTTTTTAAGTATTTTGGGTGTTGGTTACATTTTTTGCAATAGCCTTCTCAACGTGGATTCTGGCATTCCTAAAGATTTTGTCACAAATATTTTACTATTTCCTTGGTCGAGGATCTTACGCGCTTCTGCTATAACAGAAGGTGTCCATAATTGACTATCACTCTTCTTTTCGCGCCTTTACATTCTGCAACTGAATAAAATAAAATCTCTAAAAACAAGTCCAGATTCCAAACATTCAAATAAGGTTTTGTGAGTTGGCGCGCGCCGTTTTGTACACCCACCCAATGCACCAACAACTTACAAATTTTGCCATAATATAGAAATTCATATACTAACAACATCTCTTATAAAAACTCGGAATATTTTCGTTTTTAAGCCTATGTGAAAGACTTTTTTGATCAATAATCAAGTCGAAACACCGAATACCTGGAAATATTTTGAATGGCAATAATTTGAAATTACGATAAAATTAGATCAAAAGTAGTTAAAATCTTTGAACTTACCTGCAATCAGCGTTTTGTATCCAAATTGAATATTTTTTTGCGAACACTTATTGGCATCAAAACTCGTCAAACTACGACTGACGTTAGACGCGAATCTCATACCAGAATCAGTCAATCACTAATGCGCCAACTTATATCCCGCGCCATCTTACACCAACTTACCCTAAGGGTGCTGGTAAAATTACAGGCACATGGGACTTTGTCAACTTCAGTCTGAGGGTGACGGGCGCAGTGGCAGAGCCCTCAGAGCTTTACTAATGAGGGTCGTATTCCATATGATTTCAAGCACTGGAAATACGACCCTAATGGCAAGAACTTGGGTATGATTTCTAGTGCTTTGAATCTTACTCAAGTCCTGACTTGAGCATTGAGTAGAGTTCTGGAATACGACCCTTAAAGCGCACGACTTGTTCTTTCCGTCATTTGGTATTTTATATTTTATTTTTTAAAAGAAACCTGTTGGAGATTAACTTCAAATTTGTTTTTGATATACACTTAACTTTGAGTAACAACGTATTTTGAGGTCACAAACAATCGCTGGAACATTCTCGGGTTAGTATTGTCTGTCTAATTTCCGTAAGGAAGTTGCCAATTTATTGTCCAATTATAAAAATCGCAACGGAAATGTGTGTGTGTGTGTGTGTGTGTGTGAGTGTGTGTGTCTGTGTGTGTGTGTGTGTGTGTGTGAGTGTGTGTGTGTGCGTGTGCGTGTGCGTGTGCGTGTGCGTGTGCGTGTGCGTGTG
>NW_020653492.1:1910679-1966212 GCF_003589595.1 Hyposmocoma kahamanoa
GCGTGTGCGTGTGCGTGTGCGTGTGCGTGTGCGTGTGCGTGTGCGTGAGTGTGTGTGTGTGCGCGCGCGCGCGCGCGCGCGTCTTCAGTTTTTCTTTTTTATGTATAATATTTCGTTCCCCGGGACAGGCTTTGGCGTCTAATTGGCCATACTGCTACATCAGATTGTAATTTTTCTTCAATAATTTAATATTCTGACATTTTTTCCGCGGGACATCGTTACATCGTGTAAACAGTGGCCATTTTAAAACTCCTCTTTTCTATTCTATAAAAGAAATTATTTTGTTTACAAATTTGACATGCTTTTTTTCTCTACTTTTTATTGTAATAAATTTTGATAACTTGCCTAATACGCTGTTTGTTTGTATTTTTCGTAAACAACTTCTCAAGACTCAGGTGTGTCTTACATGTCAATCGTCTGAGAGATTTCTTATAATGAAAATTACTAATAAGCCTGCCGAAAGTGTCTAAACTTTCCGTGTCACATTGACAGATGTAACGTCTAATAAATGGTTAAAAAATTGACTGTAATTCGACTCCACCAACGATAAAGGTACTTTACAAAGGGCGGAAAATTTGAGGTCGCTTTTCCCACCCACTCGGTATAATGAAATTCTTGGGCCTCACCTTTAATTAAACAACTGTGATAGAAAGTTCGCTGAATAAGTAAACTTATGGGATTCACGAAAGGGGAGCCCGGAGAGCACGGAGCGCTCTTTTTCGCCTGGTTGAATGGTAATTTATCATTTCTTTTTAATAACAGCGGAACATGACATTTATTTTAATGAGGGAAAGAGGACCATCGGTTTCAATTTCGTTCTCTGCGGAAAGAAAGAATTGTATTCTAAGCCATAAAGTTTTATTTCGTAAAAATATCATTCCCAAGAAGTTGAAGTTCAATGTAAATATTTTACTTATCATTTATTTATTTAGTACAGCTACAGAGAACAAACTAATAACTAAACTGTAACGGATAGATACATAAGATAAATGTAAGTAAATTTACATTCCTTATACATTAAAAAGGCTTAACTTCCTACTTTAAAATGAGATAAAGAAAAATACTTTTGTTTATATTATATACAGTGGCGGGACGAACAAGTCGTGCGCGTGATGAAAACCTACACGCCTGTTTATGAGGGCACTGTCACTGCACCAGTCAGCCTGAGACATAATGCTTGGCGGCAGAAATAGGCAAGGTACTATCCTGGACGAACTCTTTCACAAGGAGCTCTACTGCCATTGACTATATATTTATAACTTCAATTCTTGAAAGTAATAGAACTACACAGATGCACAATTTAATATTAGTGTATAGCTATTCATAAATGTTTTATGATTAAGAGAACATATCTACATCTTTATAAATATCATTGTATATTTTACACATCCGAAAGATAGGGCTACTATACATGACATTATTACAACAAGGTAACGGAAATATTGTTTGAACACGCATGCTGCCATGCAGCTGAACAAAAATCATGTCATTGTAAATATATTTTAGATTATTAAAGGATTAGCAAGTTGAAGTGGCAGTGGGCAGCGCACATAGCTCGTAGAACTGACGGCCGTTGTGGCAGATAGGTTCTCGAATGGAGACCACGAACCGGAAGGCGTTCAGTGGGACGGCCCCCTACTAGGTGGACGGATGACCTGGTAAGGGCGGCAGGTAACCTATGGTTGCACGCCGCGTGCGATCGACTAGTCTGGAAATCCTATGTTCCGCAGTGGACGTCTTCTGGCTGATATGATGATGATGATGATGATTTTAGAGTGAAACGCCCGATTGCATCTCTACAGTTGCGAATTATAGGCAATTGCATCGATGCAAATGCGCGACAGCATCGATACAAACGCGCGATTGCATCGCTACAGTTGCGAATTATAGGCAATTGCATCGATGCAAATGCGCGACAGCATCGATACAAACGCGCGATTGCATCGCTACACTTTGGATTTATAGGCGATTGTATCGATATGCAATTTGGGCCCAGTTCTGCATAAATGAGTTAACCCACAAAATGACAGTTTCGAGATATTGAGCATTAGATATTTTTGGCAACTATTTGTCATTGCACATTTAATTAATGAAGTTTACAGGACAATTATATATCAAAAGATTTGTAATGAAGCATTACGATCAGATTATTATTTTTTTAAGTTAACAAATTTATGATTAGTAATTAAATGAAAATTGTTTATGCAAAATTCGATATATCAACAAAATTATTACTTTATGTGTCAAACCACGTTGAAAAACATGTCTTGTAATTCGCATTTATGGTTTAACCACACATAACACATTTTTGCGAAATTTGCCTATGAGACGAACCAGAATTTGTGAAAACAATTTTTTGATTTAAGATTTCTTTAACTAAGATTTCTTTTACATATATTACTGAAAAGAATATTAAACTTTATATTACAAGGTATAACACTGCATTCATAACTCATTTTACGATTTTCTGTGGGTTAACACATTTATGCAGAACACGGCCCATTTATGCTCACTGCAATCAAGCAAGCGTTTCACGAACGTTACGCTCTAAAATCATAATTATCTGATGTGTAACCGCTCTTAGATTAAAAAGTATTAAAGACTTAAGTTACGTACAAACTTTATTCAAATCAGCTTCCAGAGTTCTGATAACATGTTGTAATATATTTAAATTATGTTAGAAACGTTAATCAAACTCGATCCTGTACACATGACATTTCTCGCATCGTTTGAACGCCTCCTTATCACGCTCACAATGGAATCTCGTATGCAAATGTAGCCTGAAGTTTAATCAATTTTCTAACATGCCAATCTCTATGGCTTTTCAATTTAAGTTCTATAACTCGAGCCTTCATTATTGGAATTGATTTATATTTTCATATGTGGAAGTTCCAGGTGCTTTTATTCCTACTTGTTCTACGATGTACCTTTGTTTTTGATGATCGAATTTGATGCCTTTCAAAGGATTGTGAAGCCACAAAGCGAAAATGTTTTTTTATACCACTTGACCTTGACGTACTTCAATATCAACTCATTTATACGGCGAAGGTTTAGGCCATAGTCCATCACGCTGGCCCAATGTGGGTTGGAGTCTTCACATGTTTTCCGAGAGTTGTGAACCTTCTTTAACATGTAGGTTTCATCACGATGGTTTCCTTTATCGAAAAGCAAAAGAAAATCAATGACTATGAAATCGAGTTCTTAGGTTTTCGCGATTGTTACACATAGGAAATGAAACTATTTTTCCGGATTTAAGTCTGCAGTCAGCGAGCATGTCATGGATAAACCTACACATTCAATGATGTTTGGCAAACCCCAGGTCCTTGCAAAAGAAGCCCGTTATCTACCCAGGAAGCTGCGAGAGGCCATTGAAATTAAAAAACATTCTAATTTCAACAAGGACCCACCGTTTGGGATCCAGTATTTCCTCTGATGAAAAGTCCCAAACAAACATAAGACTGCAGTACTAATTAATATGTTTTGCTTTATCCTAATTTTCATTATTAATTAATAATAAATTTAATTTAATAAAAATTCATATTGTTACAATAAAATAATTTGTAAAACAATATAGCGAAAATTGGAATGCTTCTTTGTAAAATTAAAAATAAGGTATTTCATTAATAACTAACGCATACACTCAACGTAGCCCCGCACTAGGGAAACTCTGTGTCGCGGGTGCCATGGACACACACATAGACAACCACAAATTACACCCAAATTCACACCCAAATTCACGAGATAAATAAATGTAGGCCATACTATATTTTTCCCGGCCCGGGAATCGAATCTGAGACCTCTGCGTAGCAGTCCGGCAGTTAAAAACTTTTGTAACTATAGTGAAAAAATAGGGTAGTTTGCATTAATATTAGACCTAACTGGTTGATGACTGTACCACCTCAGTCAACCGTGACCATGGAACCTGCAAATGGCCCGAAATGTCGGTTTGTTTGAAAACAACAAATATACGCGATTTCAATTCGGAAAAACAGTTTCATTTCCTAAATGACTATGAAAATTTTAAATATAAATTTCTCAAATAAATTCTGAAAAGAGATGCGAGTCCGGATGTGAACCTACGGCCTCTGCTTGAGAGGTGGTAAGTCAAACTATTAGGC
This sequence comes from Hyposmocoma kahamanoa, assembly GCF_003589595.1. Classification (NCBI taxonomy): domain Eukaryota; kingdom Metazoa; phylum Arthropoda; class Insecta; order Lepidoptera; family Cosmopterigidae; genus Hyposmocoma; species Hyposmocoma kahamanoa. The sequence continues at coordinate 1,914,798 of NW_020653492.1, forward strand.
TATTACAGTTTAACTTCTGTGATTTTTAATAATTTATTGATATGATGGATTACTAGACTGTGGGGAAAACCATTGCCGAGAAACAGTTTTCAAAATACCAAGTGCACTCTATTCCTTAGAATGCTCTTAAGAAAAACATTTATTTATTTATTTAAAATGCAAGTCACAACAAAACGCTTTCTTATTTAAGACGTTTTAAGACGTTTGTGGATTGTTACAAAATCAGGATACAGGAAATTCGATTAAATATAATTTCCTCACAGGCTACCATAGGAGGTATTATAATGAAAACTCTCAAAGCGATATACCATAACTGTAACTTTTTGATTGAAAAAACCGATCTCAAAAGTTTGCTTGTTGGCTTTTTTCGATTTCCATGGGATCCCCTCATCAGATTCTGACTTCTTGGTGGAACTATTACGGACTCCTTTGTACATTTTATGCTTTCGTTTTGGTTGCCATGGTGACAGAACGTCGACTTTTTGTTGTGGAAAATATTTTTTTAATTTGTGATAACCGAAACGAACCCGGAACAGCATGTCGACTTAGGGACCACCTCGAGATCCTTTCAATCAGAAAAATAATTTTCACCATTGGTGGACAATTGAGACGAAAACACTGTCATGCCTATAAAATTTGACGATTTTCGTCGATTTCCATGGGATCCCCTAATCAGATGCTCACTTGATGACATTAGGACCACCACGAGAGTGTACCCTATCAAACAAAAAAGAATTTTCAAAATCGGTCTACAATTGACGGAGAAATCGGAAAATATACTTGTTAAAACATACATACAGCCGAATATAACCGCGTCCTTGTTTTGAAGTCGGTTAAAAACCAAAACATTGCGTCACGGAAGCATCAACAAATTGCAGCACAAAACAGCGTTTGTTGACGTGATTTAACAAAAATGCTTATTCAGTATGTAAAGGACAGATATTATAAGTCACATTGATCTATATGAAATGAACTGGTCTCTCAAGCCACCTCGTAATGGTTTTCCTGAGAGTCCTTTATATTTGAGTTGTGTGACGACGGGAACTTATTTGATTTCCGGGTCTAGCGAATAGTTCGCTTCTTCTGGAGTGATATTTCCGTGATTGCCTCGGACGCACGGCGCGTATTTATGAGCAGCTGAGTGTTGTGATTGCTGATTGAATTTTGGGATATTAGTATCATGTTTATTACGTTCACACTAACGTAACGTATTGTGGCACGTTTTTGATGTTGGTTTTGCGAACACAGGACTTCTATGAGCTCCTTGTGAAAGAGTTCGTTTAGGGAAGTACTGCTACTGGTGGCGACCAGCTGTGACGCAGCCTCTTTCGTAGTTATAGTTCTTATTTTACATGTTACATTCCTTTTAGATATAAAGTACTTTTCGGTTGTCTTTGTTTGCCCGAGTTATAGCCCGAATCGCAGCCGCTTGGGCAAAGTGGCGTGAGGTGACTGGTGTCATTTGTGACCCCAAGATGCCGGTTAAGCTGAAAGGACAGGTCTATAAATCCATCATTAGGCCTGTCCTTTTATATGGCAGTGAAACGTGGCCCGTACTTGAGCGCCATAAGCAGGAGCTGCGTGTCACGGAAATGAAGATGCTGCGCTGGATGTGTGGAGTTTCACGGAAAGACCGTGTCAGAAACTCCCGCATCCGCGGCAGCCTTCACGTCCGTGACATTGCAGATAAACTGCAAGAAAGCCGCCTACGTTGGTACGGCCACATCTTACGCTAACCGGCATGCTACGTGGGAAACAAATGTCTGGCTATGCCACCTCCGCCGGGCCCCGGTAGAAGTGGCAGACCCAAGAAGTGCTGGCTTGACGTCGCTAAGGGTGATATGCGTGCCAATGGTCTCACCACTAAGGATGCCGAAGACCGCGCAAAGTGGAGGAGAAAAAGCAGGAAAGCGGACCCCGGGCTCCGCAGCAACACTGCTGAGGACGCAACCGGGACAACGCGCAGATGAGAGAGAGAGAGGTTGTCTTTGTTTTGCAAAATTTTGGTAATTGTCTTTGCTGCGTTTTTATATTATATTTGTAACCATATCAAATTAAATTAATTTTAATTTGTTAAGGTGTCTCCATCGCAATGCACATATTTACATACAGTCCACTCGTCAATAGCCACTTTATCTATTTTTGCCGCCAAGCAATGATGTGAGCCTGTCAGTTTTGAAGGGTAGGGATGCTGGTGAAAATACAAGTACATGGGATTATCAACTTATGTCTCAGGGTGACGGGTGCAGTGGCAGCTGCACTAAAACCTTTTCGATTTCGACAGGCGTGTACCATTTGTTCGTCCCATCACTTGGTTTAAAAAAGCAGTATTTAGCAATCAATAACTTTGAATGATAATCCCCGTCAAAGTCAGCCGCGACCATGGAATTTGTGAATAGGTCGAAACGTTGAAAAGATATGTATACTCGATTTAGATCTAGCAAATTACTTTCATTTCCGATGAATAGCAATCGCGAAAACATAATAACTCGATCCAGTCAATGATCTTTCGTTATTTATTTTTCGTATTTAATTTTTTTCTTCTTTTTGTTAGGTAGCGTATTTTGATGGATTAAAATTAATTCGTTATAATTTAAATCTATGAATATGCATTATGTCAATAATGCATTTTCATTCCGGATTATAGAGAAATGTTATCGACTGTGTACTTACTTCAATTGAATTCAGTTTAATTTGATCTGTGGTTGAGAACAAACAAAGATACAATTATACATGGTCCCACGTTAGGCGCCGATTGTCCAATTTACATGTGTTACAGCCAGGATGTAACAAAAAGATTCGACAATGTTTCTGTATAGTAACTGAAATATGAAGTATTGATTGCAATGAATATTATGATGTTTTCTACCTAGATATTCATTTGTATTTGTGGAACTGCACTTGTTTTTTTATAATTATTAATACAAACGTCGAACACGAAGAAAAAATACTTCGAACTACCAGAATCTACGTTTGTGCTACACTAGAGCGATGACGGTGAAATATGGAAGTTTTGCTAAAGTCTATTATCATAAATATCGTCACTAGCCTGTATAACAAAGTCTCGTGTTCAACTTGGTACATTGTTCGTCATCCAAAAGTTAACAGAAAATAAATAACTTTAAACGACTTTCACGAGGAAACTTGTTCATTTCCTTGGCGAGGGATAAGTTGGAGATTCCTCGGTGAGAGTCAGCGAGGTAGAGTTGGAAACTAGATCTAGGGTTGAAGTAAGTACGATATAGTGATTAGAGGTGGTGATTATTACAATAGCCGATAATGTAATACATTATTCTTACGTAATGTATAACCCATTATCGAACAACTATCTAAACTGCTGTTGTTATACTACTATTCTGCTGCTGCGACTGCATCACGCGAACTAGCGAGTATACAATGGATGTGAAAGAGAGATGGCGTTATTCTAATGATTAGACGATGCTATGATTTGCAAATATTATAATATATATAATCTTTCAGCGCACAACATCAAGTTCTCTTTCTCATTTTACATTTTATTGTTATCTATTGTCTTATTATTATAAGTCAAACATTTAAAATTACGATTTCGTGCTTTGTGCAATTGGAATGATGTCGAAATTAATGTTTGATATCGACAGGCAGTTAATATCAATCAATTTAAAAACATTTTGTTTTGGTTTATTGGTTAATGGTTATAATTAACAACAAAACTAGCATTGTTATAATGCTAGTTTTATAACAATGTTTTGAAGCAAATGTATTAATTTTATAAAGTAGTAGATTTGTTTTCATTGCGTTAACGCCATTATCCACGATTGAACCACTAAAAGATGTTACACAATCAGTGTTGCCGTGATGTTCCCAGGGTCCTTGAGTCGAAAATTACATTTCATTACATAAAAACTTAAATTTTTGTCTGCAAAAGTTACATTTTACAAGTTTGTTTTTTATTTAATTAACTACAAATTATTGAAGATTTACAATAACAAACAAACAAACGTAGTTGAATATCCTCAAAAGTAACGAAAATTGCGTTAAAAACAAAAAATACTTACATTTCAACTGCCTCCGTGGCCGAACGGTTACCATGCCGGACTGCCACGCAGAGGTCCCAGGTTCGATTCCCGGGCCAGGAGAAATGTTTGTATGGCTTACATTTATTTCTCTCGTGAGTTTGGGTGTAATTTGTGGTTGTCTATGTGTGTGTGTCCATGACACCCGCGACTCAGGGTTTCCCTAGTGCGGGGCTATGTTGAGTGTGTGCGTTTATATTATGCGACAAGATCAAAACTTACGAAAAGTTTAAGAAATGTAACCATCTGGCACACTACATAATATTTAATCGCTACCATTGCCATGTTGTATGCAAAAGTACAAAATAGCGGAATAGCAGGATAGCTGACAACAGTTTACAGTTATTGCAAAATAGCATAGCAGATAGCATAGAACTAATTCATTATGGACAAATAGCAGTTACTGACTCTTGCATAAAGGTCCGCATTAAAATTATTGTATTTTTTGTATACAAATCTTTATACTTCTTTTACTGTTTGCCTTTTCAGAAAGATTGCCGTAATAACTATTGCTAACTCATGCATGCATGCTCCCGCATTGTGGATTAAAATGATTCAGTGACTGAGAGAGAAAAGAGAATGCTTCGATAGTTTGGTCATAGCGAAAGGGCGGATGTTAGGGGAACAGTGACATAGATTTTTGGAGCGATTGTGGAAGGAAATGTAGGGAAGGATCGAATTCGGCGCAGCGGCTTATCTCAATCACATTGAGGATATCCTTAAAAAAGACGAGGCCAAAAGAACCGGAAATAAACGGGAGTGTATTATAAAACACATGCGAGTGGTGGCGATAAAAGAGATATGCCAGAAACGTAGCGAGTGAAGGTAAAATAGAGTTCGCCTAACCCAGTGAAAAAAAAGAAACATTTATTCGGCAATTCACAAATAATATTACAACATAACAACGATACACAAAAATCTGTTAATAAAACAAAAAGAAAATAATAAATATATATATAACCGAAAAGGTGCTCAGCGCTTGTCTTCAACTAGTGCCAGTGCGAGATAGGCTTGATCTTATATATATTAATTGAAGTCCTTTTTATGATGTCAACTAGGAACGAGAATTCTTTCAACTGTGACTGGTTGAACAGGTACAGGTTGTTCCTCGTCCGACATCGATCCGAAACAATTACTGTCAAACATTGACTTACATGGACGATTTGTATAATTATATGGACGTCGGGTCCGCGCTAAAAAGTGTCCGAACTTATAGGGCGTTAAAATCGTATACAGAGCGTCATTCACGCTTTAGTCTTCGTTTGTTTCTTCTGACAGCGTAGCAAGCAAAATTAGACGGTACTGCGATGACATTACAATTTAAATTCAACGTTTTAGCTTTTTCATATTCCTTTACAAGTCACTACGTCTAAATAGGTTGACTTGGGACATTTTTTTCGTGGTTTTTGTATTAGACCCGTCGTCCATTTATTTGTAAGTCAATGCTGTCAAATAAGTAATATTGACCAAATGAAAAGACATGTGAAGTATGAAGCTTCATTTGCATCATGCGTCTTTTAAGTCGGATGGAGAACGAGAATAGGTACAGGACCTGGTGCAAGCAAAAACAGCAAAAATCGACCTTACCATTATCCGTGACTTTAAAAGCGGTGAATTTTATTCCTAAAACAAGACTGTCTGCCTAAAAGCGTTGCATCTGGTCACATCAGTCAGGGTTGAATAATTGAGGCGATGAGTGGGGTGGTGGTGCGCGGGAGGGGGTGTATCGCTATAAAATTCATACGCCGGACTCGCGGCGATGTCTTACGAGAAATGTTTTAGCAGATGGTACCTTATCTGCTTACTTCTGGTCGGACTTATGTCCGAAGGTTTGATTTACAATCTCACGGAAAGAAAAGACGGACTACCTGCTTACTAATTATTTATTTCGTAACAGTCGCCACTGGGTTTCTATTTTTTTTTATATTACAATCGACTGAGACACATAATGTACATTTGTGTATGTTATAGTAGTAGAGCTTCTTGTGAAAAGTTTGTCCTGATACGTACTGGCACCTTACCTATTCCTACTGTCAGACAGCAATGTGAGCATTACTGCGATCCGGTTTTGAAGGGGTAAGAGTGTTAGTGAAACTACAGGCACATTGACAACTTATGTCTCAGGGTGACGGGCACGGTAGCAATGTCCTTTAGGTCATTGCTATTTAAAGCTTTGAGTGGCACTGCAACTGTTATGGACAGGCGTGTTGCTTACCACTAGACACACGACTTGTCTATCCCGTTACTTGATATCTTAAACAATTCAAGGTATTTTAAAATCTTTGAGATCACTAGAATTCTGAGAGAGAGTATACTATAGAAGACTATATGTTTTATTGAATCATGTAATACAGGGTTGCCTTAGGATAACAATTGCCAAAGAGACTACGAATTTCCAAATTGTTATACTGGAATTGGGAATTGGAATTTGAATTAAACAATACATTTAAAATAATATATATTTTTTTATAATATCAAGTACCGGGACGAATAAGCCGTGCGCCTGATGGTAAGCTTCACGCCTGTCCATAACAGTTGCAGGGCCACTTAGAGCTTTAAACCGCAAAGATCTGAGGGGCACTGCCACTGCGCCCGACACCCTCAGACATAAGTTGACAAGGCCCATGTGACTGTGATTTCACCAGCACCTTTTCCCTTCGAAATAGGGACACAGTAATGCGGACATTACTGTTTGGGGGCAGAAATAGGTAATGTGGCAGTACTTCCCAGGACGAACTCTCACAAGAAGCTAGTAGTACTAAAATATGCATCAATCTATTAGTCTATTTAATTCATAAAATCGTCAACTGAGTAGAATAAATGATCTAAGAGCCGTACGTAACTGATATATGATTAAAAACAAATTCACACTTAGCATAAGAGTTATTTTGGAAGCGTAGTCTAATAGTTCGTGTATATATAATAGTGCCCTACCGCATCTCATGCAGAGGCCGTGGGTTCGAATCCAGGCTTGCATCTTTGAGTTTCTCGGAATTTATGTGCGAAATTTGGTTTTCCTACCAGTAGAGCTCCTTGCAAAAAGTTCGTCCGTTGCGATTTTGAAGGGTAGGAGTGCTGGTGAAATTATAGGCACATGGGACTTGTTAACTTATGCCTCAGTGTGACTGGCGCAGTGGCAGTGGCCCTCAGATCATTGCGATATAAAGCTGGTGGCACTGCAACTGTTATGGACAGGCGTGTAGTTTAGGCGCACGACTTGTTCGCCCCGTCACATAATGTTATAAAAAAAAAAGATTTGAAATTTACCATGAGTAGGGCCAGAGTGGTGGAATATTGCCTAAACCCGTGCTCAGCCATGTAATGTATAAATGGGATGACGACGGATTCGAACCGGGAACACACATTAACGTATCAAGCCATGAGGCCTACAAAAACCCATGATATCTTTCGTTCCCAACCGAGTAACTTCATTTAACGGCTATCGCAAATCGTGATTGGTCAGTATAACTCGATAAGCCGACACGGGTCGTTACACGACCCACTTCTCGGGGTCGCTTCTTTCTTCCTTGTGCCTTAAGTAACAAGAGAACGGTATTATATTTTCTAAGTATTCATAGCCTGGTTGGTAAAACTTGCTTTTACAAAGTCATCTCAGGCCATGAACTCTTTCTGAAAGATGTGCTCTATTATTCTGCCGTCGTTAGGTGAAAGGGCGCATGTGACATTTTTTAAATTTGTTATGTACTTATTTATTGACATTTTGTTTTGTTTTTTTTATTCATTCAAAAATAAGTGCACATTTGACGTCCATCTCACCTGATATGATGTTGGTCGACAATGTAGCATCCACACATAGGTGATAATGTCTCTTCACTCTCGCCTTGTAAAGGTCCAAGTTACAGCGTTCGGGGAATACGTCCGCAGGCAGGGAATTCCACTCTTTAGCCGCTCGCCCTATAAATCTGGAAGCGAGACGCTTCGTTCGAATCCTGGTAATATCCACAACATAGAGGTGGAATCCCAGCCCACTTTTTGATGATTCTTTTTTTGTTGGAAAAAGAGTACCTCAGCAGTGGTCGCATTTAAATATTCCAACTACAAGTGTGGCAAACTAGGGAATGAATCCGGTTTCGCGGACTTTCCAGTAACCGATTTCAATAAAACTTGGCAAATAGATGCAATTCCACAAACATTTGAGGTCAGTTTTTTAGTACTCTGTACTTAGATTATTGTGAAAATAGTCCACTAGACAAAAAAAAGTCGTTTAAACCCAATACAATTCTGGAGATCTGCTGACTCGATCAGTAACTGAGTTGGTAAGAGCGGTGGCCACGGTGCGGCAAAATATACTGGTTCGGTTCCACCCGGATCGAAGGAATTTTCTTTGCGTTATTTAATCTTTATATCAATAATATTATTATATCATTCATGTGTTCCGGAGGCTGTTCCTGAACTCCATGAAGACAAGTAAATTCATCTGCTACGTGTTAAGGCGGACTTTTTATGGCAGTTTCGTTTGCAGCAGGGGATACATTGTTAAAGTACAAAGTTGAAGATTTACTACTGTTCGTTTTTTACTACGGTTCCGGTTCACAATTATATTCTTTCCAATTAGGTCGGTTGTCCTATAATTTTCTGCAGCGTCGTTGCCGGCTCGCCAAAGCCGTGGCCGCATTGTAGATTCTCAAATTGGATACAATTTTTTCATAAGAAATTCTGCTGAGACTGTGGTTTCTTAAATGGACTGTATTAACTGTATTTGAAATCAATATTTAATTTCGTTATAGTATTATGTTTCTTTTATATAATACATAAAATAACAAGAAAACTTAAGTTCTATAAAAATTGTAACTGCGATCACAGAACAGATCCTTGTTTTTGGTTTTTAACGAATTTTTGTCGTAGCGCCATCTGTGAGAAATCTATGAAAGTTATTTCTTCACTCAGCCAGGCACCTTTACAGCTACCAGAGGTTGACGAGAGATATCGCTTTATTAATTATAATATTGATTGTAATTTCAATCATAAAATTAATTAATTTTTTATCAAATTACTCCCCTAGTTTTGTTATAATTATGCATACAAAGATCGAACACAGAGAAAAATTTCGTCGACCCGGTGGGACTTGAACCCACCGCCATGCTGCACCGTAGCATTGTTCTTTACCAACTGAACTACGGGTCCAGTTACCGAGCCGTCGAAATTCTCCTATGTGGTTTTGCTATAGATCTTTGTACTTATTGCTTTCAGCTTTGTACGGCTTTCGGCATTCGTCGCCGCTAGTAGCTAGAGTAAGCTAGAGTAGCTGTAAAGGTATCGGCTGCGGTGAGAAGGCACACTACATAAACTTCTTTGTTGTGTTGTAAACCATAATTATATCGTATTTATTTCCTCGTAAACGTGATGACAAACAATGTATGTATCACGGAGTATAAAAAAACTACAAAACTCGAGCTATTAAAGTCTTTGGCTTCGGGTTTCTAATAGACCCTCGTTAGTAATAAAAGACCTACCGTCCTTCTTCTTCTTCTTGGTGTGTCGACTCTGACGTTTGTATTTGTGAGGACCAGTAATTAGCGTCTGAGATAGCATTATCAGTGGCGTTGTACAGGTCCTCGCGTGTGCAGGTGTAGGGATACGCAGGGCAGCACAAAAGATGTGCCATTGTCTGGGGAGAGACACCACACGGACATGCGCTCTCTGAGGTGTAACCCCACCCGTGCATGCATTCCTTGCTTCGGCCGACTTGGGTCCGCAGCCTATTAAGGAACTTCCAAGTTTGCCAAGGTAGATCATGCCCAGGTGGGTGGTGTTCTGACAGCGAGATGAGTGACGCCGTGAGGTAGGGGTATCCCTTCCAAAGACTTGTTCGAGCCTGCTTAGTTTCCCCGTACAGAGGGTATACTTTATTAATGAAGCTATGGCAACGCTTTAGCCTCTGGATTACCGGCACGTGATGGCGTAATGCGTGCCGCAGGTCAGTGTCTGTTTTAATATTGTTTTATTTACCGTCCTTAGTACATAATGTACTATTTCTTTGTAAAGTTAACATTTATTTGTGCAAAACGTCTGTGCATGGCAATGACATGCGATAAATCTCACGCCGTATGTGATGTCGAGGCTAAAGAACGTTTTAATTATCGCCTATTGTGGCGCAGTGGAGCGCGGACAGCGAACAGCGAGCAGACCACAAGGGGGCTGAAGGGAACGGAGCGCGGGAGTCCATTGTTCAGTTAATTGATGTCGGAAACATGACCACACTATTTCTAATGTTTTAATTGTTGTGTTATTTTTGCTTCTCATTTATTTTAATGGTAAGGTTGATTTGGGGCCATGGTTCATAATGGAAAATTGCGTGTCGAGGCACTTACTAATTGTAAGAAATAGATAATGAGACGAATAATTTTTATTCCAAATTGAATATTAATTCTAAAACTAAGAAAGTTTCATTGTGAATAAACTTTTGCAGTGTGCATGGCTTTCATAGTAATTCATTCATACACTATTTAAATGTACGTGTTTACACATAGCTGAAACAATTTATTGTCCTTAGAAAGAAATATAACTCGCGGGGGAGCAAAATATAAACAAATCTCACTAAGAAATAGGATCGTAGCCGCGAGCTACGCTGTCTGGCACGTCACCGCTAACAGTTACGCGCCTACGCCATTAGAGCTACGTAACAAAGCAAGAGAATCATAATATTATTATCATAGTCTATAAACATGAAATTTCAGAGGGAGAATTATCCATTCTGTATTTGTATTACTAAATCCAGAGCCCTAAGTGTCAAGCTCTATATGCTTTTAATTGTACATATTTTTTGTTAAATTAAAATTCAAAACGTTTAAACAAAAAATCTTACTGTAAGTGAATTACACTTGAATCGTCAAATTTATTAAATATTACTACTCATTCATAAGGCAGATTGAGAAGAATGAGTAAGACATTATGAGGCTTTATAAACGATTTTAAAAATGGAGGTTTTAAATTCGACTTTTTTTGCATGTGTATGGTACGCGATTCATCCGACATTTCTCAAATGATTTCGATGATTCTTTTTTATTGGAAAGGGTGTACCTTATTAATGGTTCCATTTAAATTTGAAAAAGATATTCCACCTTTAAGGGTGGCAAATTAGGGGATGAATACGGTTCGTTCGTTGAGGAGACCACGGTAACGAATAACGCGAAAGCAGACCTAAGTTTTGAGATCGAATTTTTTGTAATAAAAATTTACAATAATTTTATAAATGATAAAGTAAAGTAAAGTAAAGTATTTATTGCTTCCATGTGTTACATAGGTCTTAAAATTTATATATAGTGTCAACATGACCCTGTTAGGGCGCCGCAATTAAAAGTATAATAAGAAAATTAAAATAAAACATAAATGAAACATAATAAGAAGTTAACAATTTTTTCTAAGACAACTTATATAACTAACAAAATGTAAAAACTAGTAATTAAAATAGTAATTGAAAAGGTATTATATTAATTAATTATTCTTCAAAAAACTCTTTTAAACTATAATAACATTTCTTTATCAAATGTGCTCTAAGCTGTTTATTAAATAAATTAGTCTGCGATTTGGATGAAATTGTATTGGGGAGTTTATTGAAAATTTTAATTGCCATTACAAATGGTCCTGAGCTGTGCATATTTAATTTCGAGCTAGGTAGCGCAAGTCTATTTCCATGTCTGAGGTTCATCGGCTGAGTGTATGTGTCTTTTGTTCAAGTACATTTTAATCGTCTTCTTAATTAACTGTTAATTAGGGCCATAGAGTAAACTTTACCATATCAAACACATTAATTACGAATTTCTTTGCCTGCACCATGTTTATGGTTAGGAACATAACATTGTAAACATTTACTATATACCGAGCGATCTTCAAAAAGTCATCAAACTCGAGTGTTCCGCAGGGCGTCATATCTTTACGGGTTTCACGTACACGTACCACAACGAGTGTGTCGTTATATACATATATTGCAATACTTTTTATACGTTGAATTTTTATAGCTTGGGTAACGACATGCACGTTTACAAGAAATTTATGGGATTTTTTTAGAGTGGTTGTATAATTTCTATAGCATTGCAAGTGATTAAATAAAAATGAAAAAGGGCAATTTAATTTTTTTTTGTGATGTCACGTTTACGCGAGGGATGAATTAGGTATTTTAACTAACTTTTCATTTTTTCAAAGCACTTCTTCTCATCCTTTGTAATATGTACTACGAAACGGAATTCCTTGCCTGCGACTGTATTTCCGAGCACAAATAATAGGCATCTTCTGACCTAGCTAGTTCCATTGTTGACCCCATCTTTATTCCAGGTCTAGGTAGGAGTATAAAAGTAAATTCATTTAATACAAACAAAATTATAAATGCGAAAGTAAGTAACAGCAGTAGAGTTTCTTGCGAACGAATTCGTCCAGGGAAGTATATCCACTTTATCTATTTCTGCCGCCAAGCAGTACTAGGAGCATTACTGCGTTCCGGGTGTGTAAGTTTAAGGGTGCTGGTGAAATTACAGGCACATGGGACTTCTCAACTTATGTCTCAAGGTGACGGGTGCAGTGATAGTGTCCCTCAAGTCTTCGCCATTGAAAGGTCTGAGTGGCACTGCAACTGCAATGGACAGACGTGTCGCTTATAACCAGGTGCACGACTTGTTCGGTTCACAAATATCGGAGTTTTCACGTAACATAGATACATAAATAAATACAGTCGAATTGACGACCTCCTTTTTTTGAAGTCGGTTAAAAAAAGCAAAAATATCATGATATTCAACAAAATGTAATCTGCACTTTAGGTTTCAATTCATCCAAAGTACAAAGGGTCAAACATTGGTGTGCTTTTGACTGTACTTAGCTATCAATAAAACTATTATGAATTTATATTATTATATATTACTTTATAAAATCACTAAAGTTATGGTAGAGAACTTTACACATTTTCTGTTACGAGAAAGCACCAGAACCGAAGCAGTTTGGTTTAGAAATTACCTTCGAAAAGTTAAGTCTCTCAACATTTAGTGACAGGAGGAACTTACAACAGGTCCAGGGGTAGGGCGGCGACGACGACCGGGGTAGAGAATTGCCCGCTTTATTAAATTCGCATTAATTTTTCAACGTCTATGGAACGAGGGTGCGTCGTCTGCCTCTTCGAATTACCTTCATTTTCAGGTCCTATTTTATACATTTCGAAGCAACATTATTTTTTACGATATAACGGGAAAGTGGCAGAGAGGTCTTTTTTGCGTTAATCATAATAATATGCCACCAGACAATCCCATCAATTACTTGGTCATAAACTAGAAAATTCTTTGTCCTACAAGTACTAAAGCATGAAAACAACTATCTAGAAAACTTATTTAGCGTCCAAAATGCTAACCGCTGAACCACCGAGGTCATCACCAAGATCATTGTAATTTTATTTATACCCTTAAATCATATGAAACGTATAAGAATGTCAATATTCTTTGTACAAACCATTGACTTACAATTATATGGACGTCGGGTCCGCGCTAAAAGTGTCCGCACTTGTAAGGCGCTAAAATCGTATACAGAGCGCCAAACTCCGCTTTAGTCTTCATTTGTTCGACTGACAGCGCGATACTGCGATGACATTACAATTTAAATTTCGAATAGGTTGACTTGGGACATTTTTTTCGTGGTTTTTGTATTAGACCCGTCGTCCATTTATTTGTAAGTCAATGGTACAAACGATAATAATATACTTAGTAGCATTAGAGCTCCTTGTGAAAGGTTCGTCCAGAGAAGTACCGCCACCTTACCTATTTCTGCCGCCAAGCTTTAATGTCGGCATTTTTGCGTTCCGGTTTTGAAGGGCAAAAATTACAGGGACTTTTCAACTTGTCTCAGTGTGATGGGCGCAAAAACAGTGCACCTCAGATCTTTGTGATTTAAAGCTCGGAGTGGCACTGCAACTGTTATGGACAGGCGTGTCGCTTACCATCAGGCGCACGGCTTGTTCGTCCCATCACTTAGTATTATAAAAAAACATTTTAAATGAAACTTTTTTAATCGATTTCAAAAAAGGAGCTGGTCTTAATATGGTCTTAATTCGACTGTACTTTTTTTATGTAAGTACGCGTTTCATTTTTTTTTCTTATTTATTATCTTAGTTTCTTAGTTCTTATTATCTTAGTTTGATCATTATTTTTTGTTAGAAAGAGAATACTTCGGTATTGGTCCCATAAATTTTAAGGAAATATTCCACCTCTAAGTGTGGAAAACTAGGGGTGACTCCGGTTTCGTGCTCTTCCCGGTAGCCGATTTAAATTAAACTTGGCAAATAGATATAATTCCACAACTTTTGAGTTCGTTTTTGTAAATAAAAACGTTATAATAGATGATACCAAGAAACGGGACAAATACTCATGCGCCTGGTGGTAAGCGACACAACAGGCAACCACCAGGCGCACGAAAACAATCAAACGACACGCACGAAACATTTTTTATTTATTTTGCCCTAAGGGGAGGCAAAGGAACTACCGATACAGCTAAATCTTTTGTGTATTTTCTGAGGAAAAAGCCATCTTCTTTTGTAGTAAAACTCCTCACTGAGAATAATTGTTAAGGCCGAAGCCAAGTAGAACAATAAATTTTATTTCAATGCTTATTTATTTATTTCTTTATTTATGTGCTTGGGATATCTTAAATTTGTGATCTGTGTGCCCATTTCGGTATTTATATTTTCATGGTTAATTTTGACAGTTAGTTTTAATAACGCCGCAGTTGCTTGCCCAGCTCTAAGCCCAGGTAAGGGTTCTTTTATGATACGACAGATGATTATCCTAGGATGAGTGCGCTTGGTGGTAAAAGACACTGCCATTTAGTGCTTCAAATCGCAAACTTCTGACGGTCACTGCCACAGCGCCTGTAGGTGTTTTAGTTCTCGCAGGATCGTTAACTTTCGGTGGACTGTATTTGTTCAGGTTCTTGATCTGGATCGATGGGGTTCTTGCTCTTCTCGGGATCAGGATCGTAAATGAAACACTGACTACTAACCACTATCACCACCTTTATTGCTCAACATGTTCCTACTTAAGTACTAAATTAACTCTCTCATCTAGTAGAGATGTCGGCGAGGTGGCGGTCGACGCGGTGCGCGGGGCGCAGGGGGCGGCGTCTCCGTACGACGCTGTGTGCGGGGTGCGGGGAACGGCGACGCGGTCTCGGTTGGGGCGCGGGGCGCGGAGTGTATGGCTCGGTGTCCGTAACAGCGCCCGTCACCTTGAGACATAAGTCGACAAGTCCCATGTGCCTGTAATTTCATCAGCACCCTTGCTTTTCAAAATCGGAACTTGGTAATGCTGACGTTACTGCTTGGCGGCAGAAATAGGTATGGTGTCAGTACTTCCCTGGACGAACTCATTCAGAAGGAGCTTTACAGCTACCGCTATGAACTGTTTTTTTCGGATCTTACGCGTGTATATTTGTTTTTTCAAACCAAGCAATGTTTCTGGCCCTTTATAGGTCCCTTGATCTTGGTTGACTGACCAATAAATATTTATTTTGGAGCATCGAGTATCTAACCAGAAATAGAGACGAAATAAGGGCCATATATTCCTGGTAACACATTAGCGATACATCTCTTATAAATATCAACTCCCATTGCATTGAAACATAGACAGGCCAACTAATGACCTGTACGTCTTCGTATATTCCAAAAAATATTCTGTATTTATTGTAATAAAGATAATATCTCTAACAATGCCGTGCTGTTCTATTCGGTGGTGTGGGAAAAACTGCAAAACATCTAATTACAAAACAAACGGAATCACATTTCATCGGTAATTAAATATCAAAAATGCAATTTTGCAATTTTCGTCCATTATAACAAAGCTCAAGTTAACTGGTCGATTTGAAGTGAAACGTCAATTGTTTCGAACTCGGGCTAGCCAATCGAAGCGCAGTTGTCACAGTAATGATATGGCAGAATAGTTTTGAAACAAATTAAATGACATTTCGTCTCTATTTCTGGTTATATACTCGATGACGTAAGGTAAGTCGAAACATACAAGTGTCCTGATCGACATCATCACTTCAGGTGCCTCTGCACTTGAAGTTATTGAAGTTTTTACCGTGTTTATTTTTCCTATAAAGTTGATATTTTATTATAATAAATGTTTATTCGGTCGGGCCTTCGCTATTTCAGAACATGTTGTTGTTGTTGTATCATGAGTACATAGGTACTCATAAAAGGAGTTCGCTTGTTTGAGGTTTACCATGCCTTGTTTGTTTTGTAAATTCAATTCTTAGAATCATAATTTACGCACTTGTATGAAAACGTGGGAGAGGTAAAGCTCAGCGTATGTATTTTGATAACATTTGAGACGTCCTTAAAAACGCCAGGATAAAAAGAGTCAAGATTTTTTTCATGAATAAAACAAGTGCGCATTTGATTTCTATCTCACCCAATGAAGTCGGTTGTTGAAGAAACGGCCTATACATTGTTACACCACCCAGTTAGTCATATGCTGGCTAAACTACCCAAAATATAGAAATCTAAAATAGGTAATAATGTACGTGAAAGAAAGAAATAATATTAAAATAACCTTATTTATTTCTACAAGTTATGTGAACATGGTTATGAATAACGATTTGACTTAGTAAATAGAAATTTAGTAGAGCTCCTTGTGAAAGAGATCATCCACCACCACTATTTCTGCCGCCAAGCAGTAAAGTGAACGTTACTGCGTTCCGTTTTGAAGGGTAAGCGTGGTGGTGAAATTATCACATGGGACTTGTCAACTTACGCTCAGGGTGACGGGCTCAGTGGCAGTGCCCTTCAGGTCTTTTCGATTTAAAACTCTGAGTGGCATTGCAACCGTTGTAAACAGGCTTACTCACTTAGTATTATAAAAAAGGTCCCCTGTGAAAATTCGTCTTCATTTCTTCTTTAAGGCCTACAAAGAATTCCACTAACCAGTGTTCAGAGATTCACGACTATTTGCTTTGACTGTTTTGTTTACATCCATTTTCTAGCTGCAGAATTATAGATCGAAGTTATTTAGTATCATAAAAAATAAATATATGTATATATGATAGAGCATGTATGAAGAGTCTGATTTTGGAGTCCTCTGACACAGGTATATTTTACTTACCAGAGGGCTCATATTAATCTTATTATTGTACCATGATTATTGAAATTAAATAAAGTTATTATTATTACTGACGCGAGTGAAGGCTAAAGAGGTAAGCTAAGAGCTCCACCTTCCTCAGTGGGGGACAGGCGTGACGGTATAAATAAATGTTTGATATTTAAATGAAAAAAAAAAGGAATTTTATTTTGCGTTTGGGGTATCGATAAATTTCACCAAACCCAACACAATTGTTATGATGGCAGCTTGGAAACATATCAATCTTCATAACGGCGCCAATTCACAAGTGTAGAAAAGAGACATCACTTGGCAATCAGAAGGCAATCGAGGTTTTTTACGTCGAGGCGGAACGAGGAAAATGTGTAAATGAGGACGCGGTTTGCCACTTCGCCGTGATCACGGTTCACTGAACCACGATTCGTCGCTTATACTCACAAAATTTCAAATGTGTGAATGTGCTGTTTTTTCTTTCGATGTTGTAATGCTTGTCTTGTTTTCATACAAAAGTTTTTGCATGAAATCGTTTAAACTTTTCGTTTTAAAAGCGTTTTCGCGCTGGGCCCGATCCATATCAATTCCGAATCCGAGAAATGACGGTCCGTAGCAGCCGTACTATTTATATGAGAGATTGCGCATTGAACACGAATTCCGTCGTTCCTAATACCTTGAATTCGGATCGTTATTTTCGCGGACCGAAGTAACAGCGGTATTATTTGGGTTGATCCGAGTCGACAGAACACGGCGGTGATGGTTGCGCGGAGGAATGAAGGGAAACAGCAACTACTGATGTCTCTTTATATATATATGTATATATATATATATAACACAGTCAAAAGAGGACACGCCCATTCATCAATAACTATAAATAAGTTTTTTGCTAACTTGTTTAAATTCATCCAATTATTATAAAATGTTTCTCAGAAAAATCAGTTCAACAGGAGAAGGTGTACCCAAACTTTTTTATTTCTTCTGCGTCTTCGTATGTATTAACAATGCCAAAAGTTGAATGAGATTCAAAGGACAAATAGTAAGTAGTAATGTCTAAGTGCACAAGCGACATCCGAACTCGGTCCGCGTTTTCTAGATCTGTGTATTCTCGGATTCGGAACGGGGGGTCTACTCTCGATCTCCGTCCGACATCCGTCCGAAACAATTACTGCCAAATAAACAATACTTGACCAAATGAAAAGACGCGTGATGCGAATGAAGCTTCATACTTGATACTTGTCTTTTAATTTTGTCGAATATTACTTATTTGACAGTAATTGTTTCGGACGGATGTCGGACGGAGGTCGAGAGTTGATCCCTGGATACGAATCCAACGCAGTGCGCGGAAGCTTTTAGGCGGCATATATACGGGCGCATAAAGGACTATCAAACCATAAAAAAAGAAATATAAAATCCGACTAAACGAGGTGTGCTTTAATGACAGATTAATAGCTAAACGACTTTCTTCCATGAACATAAAGATAAATAAAAAAATAAATAAAAAAATAATATAATTAAAAAGGAAGTTCACGATTCAGTATTAATGTTAATAATAATTAGCCTAACATCACACTAATTGTCAGATTTCAAATTAGGGAAAGTACACTTGTACTTTCCCTCATACCTGCTCATACCTACTCATACTTATGAGTAGGTACCTTTTACAAGGAGCATACTATTCTGCATTCCGGTATTGAACATTAAGGGTGCTGGTGAAATTACAGGCATATGGGACTTGTTATCTTACGTCTCAGGGTGACGGGCGCAGTGGCATTGCCCTTCGGATTTTTGCGATTTAGAGCGGCTCTGCAACTGTTATGGACAGGCATGCAGCTTACCATCAGGCGCACGACTTGTTCGTCTCATCACTTTATATTATAAAAAAAGGCTCTAACGCTACTGTGTCTATTATCTTTTAAGTGAGCGTTGTATATCTCGTGGGATTGTTCATCTTATATAAAAAAAACGTAAATTCCTATAAATTTGTACTTTTTAAGTTTATTGAATGACACGATGTTTCATCACCATGACATTCAATTAATTTTGTGAAATTAATCATAATCATCGAACACTAAGAAAAAATTCGTCTGGATTCGAACCAACGTCTTCCAGCAAACCGCGCCAGACGCTATGCCAACTAAGCCACGGAACGAACTAGCGGACGTTACGAATTTTTCTTCGTGCTTGTTGCAGATCTTCCTTTTTGGTTTTTAACTTTTTGTTGCCTTAGCGCCATCTGTGACAAATCTATTTCTATTTGTTTATGTTTGTTAACGTAACAGGACAATTCGCTTCGCTGGAACTTCAACTACAGTGATTCAATTTTTCACTGTCACCAAGTGAGTTGGCGTGTCCTCGTCGGGGCTGAACGCAGTTCACTCTTGATTGTACACCGATTTATCAGGGTCGAAGACTGCTGTCGCCAGCAGATCTCCTATTTCATTCTGTTTTAATATTTTATTTAGACTTGATCGCAATGCACCATAGACGTTCTATTATTGATTTTCACTATTATCAAATTTTTACCAACTACTTATAAACAGGAAACGTGTTCAATATTTTTATTTTTCTAATACCATGTGACAGGATGAACAAGTCGTGGACCTGCTGGTAAGCGACACCTGCTCACAACAGTTGCAGTGCCACTTAGAGCTTTAAACCGCATAGATCTTAGGTGAACTGTCAATGCGTTCGTCACCCTGAGACATAACGTCGCCTTACTTTCTAAATTTTATTGGTAAGGTGGTAAGTACTTCCTTGGATGTACACTTTCACAAGGAGCTCTGCTGCTATTAAATTTGAATGACAATACGGTAATAAATGTGCGGTAGCCAGGTCACACACGTAGCTACATAAACTGGTTTTTAATCCCCATCACAGCCTTATATATGTCTGTGATCCCCACAAAAAAAGGGGAACTTAACTTGGGGCATACTGTTTTGTAACACACGTTTTTTTTTATTTAAGCTTCTTTTTATATAACCTCCTTGTGGGCGGATCGCACACAAAGGCATTACGGCGCTCTACGTGTACCGTTCAATATCTCGTTCAGGGTGCTGATGGGGCTGTCCAGGTACTGTAGGGCTGGAGGGATGTTCGCAGAAACGCGGGTAGATTGTATTCACGCAAAAATAAGCAAGGGGCGCACTTCCTTGGTGCGCAGGGTGCGAGCCAGCGCCCATAGCATCTTGACCATTAGCTGGCAGGTCTGTTCTTACGTAAACCACTGTAGTATGGTACATTTAAACAAAAGATGCCACTATTACGTACCATGAATTTATTTAATTCTAATTTAATTTTTAATATTAATTACTTGAATTGAATTTATTTCTACATTGTTTCAAATTTAATTTATGTTACTTCAAATATAATTAATACCTGTCGTAGTAATATGATGAAATTCGATGTATTATTATTATTAAGGACTATGTTGTCTGATATGAATAAATTACTTTTAATTTGAACTTAAGCGTTGTTTCATAAATAGCATGCATGAAATTAATACGTGTCTTAGAAAGATGCTACTAATTATAGAGGTATATAATTTTATACCTTAAAGATGATTGTCATATAAATTAATCTACATTTTCTCGATTAAACAGTGTCTGCATGTTTCTAGTGGGTAAATTCCAAAATCGTTCGTTATGATGCACGCCTATGAGATAGTTCGGAATTTTAGTGGAAGTTTTGCGTCCAATTATAAGTTCAGATTGCGAGTATTGACAAAATGTATTCGCAGATTTACATAATAATATGTTACAGCAGTATCTGTATTAGGCTTGAGTAGTTCATAAACTATGAACTGTTGGGAATGAATTCCCAACACTGACCGTAACGAACTGGTTTATCTTGCGCCATCTTAATAGTTCACAGTTCTTTCTAATTCAGCAATATGAGGTTTTCACATTAGATTTTAGTGCCTGTTTTACAGTGTATTATAATATCTTATCACTATAAATCCGAACAAAACAAATCCACGTCCTTTCTCGTCAAATATGTTTTTCGCAATGGCGTCCGCCCGTCAGCGTTCCGTTGACAGCCTTTTTTTATTTCTTATAAAATCTGTAAATATAAAATATGATAAAACTAATTCTTAATGAAGCAAAGTAAGTTTTATAACAAAATATAATAAATGAATGTCACGATACTCTAACAGTAGGAAATAAGAACTGTTTGCGTTACGGAGCCTGAGATTCAAGGCTGTCTTAATAGTTTACATATGTATGTTTCTTAGTTCAGTAAGAATAGAGCGAACGGGACAATTAACGGTCTTTCACTGCTTTTAGTACACGTTCGAGTGAGATACACGACTAAACGTTGCCAGTCCGTTTAAGTCTTTAAAATGTAACACTCAACGGCTGTTTTTGTCAGGTTAATCTAATAGTACCTACCGATTCTATAAAAAAATATTTTAAATATTTAGCAAAGTGTACTGTAGTGTGATTTAAATCCGAAAAATAGTTTCATTTTCCAGTCACGAAAACCTAAGAACTCGAAAGTGTCGTAGAAGTTCAAAGTAGTTAATTTGAATAAAAGTACTAATTTGGAGCGTTCGTTCAATGTTCGAGCAAGAGCAAGACGACAGACTAAAAGAACTAGAAGACAGAACGAAATAGTTCAGTTGACCGATTGACCTAGATCAGATGGCTCACTTTAAAGACCGAGCAGGCACAAGTTTAATGTATAGGTACTTATGCTTTGCTGCCGAGCAAAATACACAACTTTTAACCTCACTACAGCGAGGAAATTGGTAAATAAAAGAAAAACAGTTGAAATATAACAAATCAGTTTTAATAAACAAATTTAGTTATCGTTGTGATTTTAATGTCAACAATAATAAGAATAAAATATACCAATGGATTTATATTAGTTACATAAATAATGTACGACAAATCGCGTAGTTGAAAGTGTCAAAAAGGTTTTTTTTATCGAAAGAAAAAGTTACGTGCACAGTCCAAGGTCAAGTTCGAATTTCAAAAACATTTTACGTGCAGATTTCTAATGAGAAAGAAAGCTTTTCCGAGCGAGTAAGGTGAAAAAAAAATGGTGCACCGTAATAAGGCCATGCTCTAAGGGCATACCATATACAATATTTATTTTAATTCTCGCAATTACGGGCACTGATGCTAGTTAGCAGTTGGCTATATGACAGTTTTTTAGTCTGTTTACATTGCTCTTTGTTAGTAGATATATTTAAAAGTTTAGAGCAACGGACAGTAATGAATTTTCGCCCTTTTTTGCCGACGTAGGCAAAGAGTTGCACGCTCCATAAATATTACACTTTCTGTTTTTTTTAAAGTAATGCAAACATTTTCGTCATTATTTTAATTCAGGTACAGTGTATGAAAACAAAAGACTTTTATTGTGCGAAAAGCATATTTAGCTGTTCCTTTACAATTTCTTAAACATCTCGGAAATATGCAGAACAACCGATTTAATTTTCGGGGACATCTGGAAAACGATTTTGACAACAAATATCCTGAGACTAAAATAGCTACATAGATCCAATGACATAATTTTGTATACTGAAAAATGATACCCTGTTCGATGTGATAGATTTTATATTCGTTTTTATGGTTCACGTTCGTGGTGTTACTTTATATAAATTTGTTTTTGAACTCTGGGTTATGGTGTACGTCTTCATAACGTATTTCGCAACAATAAAAGGGTAAAAGAAGTGAGTAAGTAGGCTATGGCGTAGAAAGATATGGACTTAAAAACACAACGCTATAAGTGTTTCTTGTATGAATGATGATACTTACACGTGGTCGTAGTTAGTACTTTCATACATAGTAATACTTTCTCTTTGGTTTCAGGTGATCTGTGGTGGACAGCGAGCTGCCGCGGCGCAATCACACATGCTGACGATATGGTAGGTAAATCTAAAAGAATGTACTAGAATGTAACTGCGAAATTTGAGAAAAAAATATTTTTAGTCAACGCTTTTCGCAGATTTTCGTGACTAGCGCCATCTAGTTAAGAAACTCTGCACTAAAACGTTAGATTGGCAACTGTTGCACCTCGTAACTGAAACAAATTACCAAGAAGTTCTAGCGCCACCCGCTAGGTGGCGTGTAATTTAATGGAATATTGAGGTACATACTTTACAGAGGCACTTTCTGGGTTTTGTAAGGAGACGATAATATACTTTTATTAATTGCAGGATACAGTATGGCCGCGGCACATTGGCTCAACTCGCTCGGATGCCTGTCGCTGTCGCTACTATGTCTTTTTGCCACTACTCTTCAACACACAAGCGGTAAGTCGACTGTTTAGTATTTTAACAATTAAAACAATTGGAATCTTTTTTTCTGAATTGGCTAAACTTGCCTTAAAATTTTTGAACTAGTGCGCATGAAAAATTATCAAATAATCAATTTATATATTTGTCAGAATAGGGTAAATTGCTTATACTATTTTTTTCCATGCTCTAAGGTAAATCACGATCTTATTTTAAATAAATCTAGGTTATTCTACCATAGTTGGTATGCAAACATATATGTCATTCAAGTATTTATTACAATTAACGAAATTGTCAAATATTAAAAATGAAGTAAAATTACAAAAGTTAGTCAGTATTTTTACACCATTGGTAATTATATCATAACTTGTTTTCTGTTAAAATATGAGACAATTGGAGTTTCATCCTTTATCCTTCTTCGTTAAATTATATGATATACTTTACGAACGGCGTTAATAAGTGGAACAGCGTGCTACCAAGGCGTGACGTACATATATAATCGAGCTCTTAGCTGGCACTAAGTGGATGCATTTCTCACCTATAATGGCAGCTTTTAACACGGTGTGAACGTACTGGATACAACTCATCGCTACAGCTTACAGATTATTATTAATTTTGAGAAATTTTAATAACCGTCAAAGAGTTTCTTATTTTGGATAAATGCAAAAATGTTCGAATGAATCGTATTTATTTGACAAATATTAGACGAGATTGTTTATTATAGATAACATTTATTTATTTGCCATACCAACAGACTAACATAATTATTATGAAAACTAGGAATTTAGAAACATTGTATTGCATTGTTGCAAATGAAACGGATGTCAGCCGTGAACACGGGACCCATAAAGGGGCCCGAAACGTTGGTTTGTTTAAAAAAGCAAATTTAGCAATTCGCGATAGCCTAAGAACTCAGTATATTGCATTGTTCTTAGACGTAAGTTCGTCACAGAATTATAATTACCTATCATACAAGTTTAAATATGAGGATGGTTGGTGGTAGAATATATGATAAAATGATCCTCATACTTTGACGACATTGGCATGCAAATTTATGGATATCTACATTTTGGCTGGTAAACAATTCTAAAACAAATTCCTATTAATTATTAAGATATTTTGTAATACAGTGCTTCCATTTTCTCAATGTCTCTCGGCAATATATTACATAAATATATGTATTTGAATAATAATTTCCATGCCCATTAATTATTAGATTTAACATCTATAATAATTTGAATTTTGAACAGCGTACTTTATTGGTGTTTTGTTTTAATTTCTCTGTGAACTATATAGAGCTGTAAAACTATTTCCCTATTTTTATTAACATTTACTCCATGTTAATAAGAAAGTTAACAAAAATATAGAGCAAAGGAAAGAAAAAGGAACTGATTTATCTTTTTTATCATATTATTTTAAAATATTCTTTACTGTTCCGATTGAAACATCACTAGCTACAGAAATACTTTTGAAAACAACCATTGTTGTCTTTCTTAATCGTATCGGCTTCTTGTAAAAATACTTGTACCTTACACGCTGTAATTTACCTGGCATGCCTGTGACTTTAGCGGCGTTCCTCCCCATTGGATAATAAATAAAAATTTAATAGCAACTCTATATTTCCAAGTCGACTGAAAGCGTCCGGTCTATACTAAAGGCAAAGGGCAACTGAATAAAACCCGATGACAGCCGAAACCCGAATTTTGCCGAGAGGCATTGCGAAAATAGAAGCACTATAAGTTATTGTCATGTCATGAAGATGTCAGTGTTTTCTTATCGCATGTATACACTTTAACATATTTATCTATATTGGACATCGACTATATAACCAGAAATAGAGATGAAATAAGGGCCATGTGTTCCTGGTAACACATTAGCGATACAGCTCTTATAAATATCAACTCACGTTTCCATTGAAATATAGACAGGCCAACTACTGACCTGTGTGTACGTCTCCGTATATTCCAAAAAATATTCTTGTTTTATTGTAATAAAGATAATATCTCTAATAATGGCGTGCTGTTCCATTCGGTGGTGTGGGAAAAATAAATATTATATGTATAATTTTGCAATTTTCGTCCATTATAGCAAAGTTCAAGTTAACTGGTCGATTAGAGGTGAAACAGTTGACGACACTCATTGACGACACCCGTCAATTGTTTCGAATTCGGGCTGACCAATCTTCCATCCTCTAAGGACCAATCGGAGCGCAGTTGTCACAGTAATGACATGGCAGAATAGTTTTCAAACAAATTAAATGACATTTCGTCTCTATTTCTGGTTATATACTCGATGATATTGGAAATGGGGTTAGTGAACTTCTAAGGAAGAAAAGTCAGGTGTAGAAATAGTTTAAAATTACATGGAATTAATGGGAAATATATATGACGTGTTAAGGTTACAATGGAAGAAATGATTAACATATTTTTTTGTCCAGCAAGTTACATTTTTCCCATACTGAATCGGTTCTATTGTGCGGGTCGAGCCGCCGGGATACTGGTTTTATTTCATAATTTATTTTTTTACAAACGAAATTTAAGTCATTTGAAAAATATATATCGTATACAATACGTGTTCTATTAAGTTCAGTTGGTATAAGAAAAGTCATATATAGTACCTATTGAATACAGCGGTTTTTTGTCAAATTTCGAGGTAAGTTTGTGTTTTTTTTCTATCGTGTAACTTTTTAGACAGCGTGCTGTCACATCGTATACTAATTAGTGTGTATCCTCAACTTTACTATATATTTTTTTCTAAAGTGATTGAGTCAACACCTTCACTTAACCTTGGGTGGTTGTGGTACCGTGTCGTTGCTTACGATATCCATAACACAAGTGCTTTAGCTACTTATTTTCGGGTCAGAACAACTTATGTGATGTTGTCTAATATTCATTTATTATTTGTAAATGATGAAAAACATCGTGATGGAACTTGCGTGTATAAACGTCTAACAAAATACAATAGCCGTTTATTTATATATTTTTTATTGTTTGTATGCTATTCCACCTCCGAAAAGATTACTCGGAGATATTGTATAGCTAACGTGGCGTCTACCTTTTTTCTTTTATAATCAACTGTATTCTTTTGGATGAGTCTGTCTACATATGAACATATATTGTCGACCCAGTTTGCGGAAGGACGAGGGTTTGGGATCTCTTTAATGAATAACAACAATAAATTTTATTTATTTTTTTACTTGATTTCTTTTTCTATTTACGTCGTCTGCTTTTCCCAAATATGAGTATAACATATTACAATAGTATTTTATGCAATCGTTGCATAATTCTTAAAGTTGAGAACCGTGTTTAGGCTACGAGATTTTTAGGACGCAGTATGGCGTTTGAGTAGCATCCTAATTGATATTTTAATTAGCAAAAACACAACGTTCTTTTTTGAAACTCATTATGGTTCTGTGTACAGAACTTTATTGAAATTTTTCAGCTTAGTGGCGAGTACCATAGACAATAGAATTTCGATTTAGAAGTAAAAAGAGCGCCTCTACGATATGGTTTAAGAAATTAAAATTGACAGATTTAAGTACAGGAGTAGAAAAAAATTATTAATTTAGTACTATTTTACTATTACTATTACTATTGGTACTATTTTCAAACTGAATTCTAATTATTACTCTTATTACCTATTTTATAAATTTCAATATTTGCTTTACTATCTTATGTACATATTCATTGTTTACCTTTTGTTTACCTTATTCTGCTCTTAGATTTAGGTAAATATCGCAGCTTTGATGTAATAAGGCCATATCTATGAAATAACAACTTTCAGGAGAGAGGTGTAAACAATTTACGATAGCAATCGAATCGAGCTAGAACGACAGTCGTCTGACGATAAATAAAACGTCACGATAAAAATGTCGCAATAATCGCAGCTTCGAACTATTCTGTCGTGCAAACGACAAGGTGGATGCCGTGAACCGATAAATTGTCGTCGCGATCTAGTGGGAACAGCTAGACACGACAGTCGTTCAACGATAAAATAAACGTCCACGACACTGTCACGACTGATAGTCGTGATATGGGAACAGGCTAAATGTGATTTGGGAACAGGCTAGACGGAACAGTCGTCTAACGATAAATAAAACGTTACGACATAATGGGAACGCGCCCTTAGCGACAAACGTCTACAGCAGTTGCAGTGCCACTTAGAGCTTTAAATCGCAAAGATATCGGAGTGACATTGCCACTGCGTCTATCTGCCCTGGACTAACTCTTTCACAAGGAGTTCTTGTGCTTCTAAATATCATGTGATAAAAACACTTTTCATTGTACCAGGGGTACGATATTGTAGCGGGTTGTATCAATGGGATTTGGGTGCTAGTGAAGAGTTCATTAAAACCAACAAAGTAAAGTAAAGTTACACAGATAAAACAATGACAACAACAAACAAAATGGCGCCAAAACCAACTACATTTAAATTTAGAATGTCAATCTAATACTAAATTACTAAAAAGACCTTATAGAATATGTATAAAAAGATTTGTATATATTCTGCCTATTTCGATCTCATAACAAATGATCATAACAAATCTGGAAGAAAGCTTGACGTTCTTAACGTACTTTCGTTCCCGAAGGGTTCTTCCCTTCGCTACGGGGATGATATGCTTGGATGACGGTAATTACTTACCCGGTGACTAATTGATCAATCGTGAATCGACAAGACGGATCACTTTTTCAGAGATTCCTTCATCTCTTTATTGGCATATATAAAAGGTGTTTACGTAGTACGTTTTATATTGAAATGTAAACATTTCTTAAAAAATGCTTACAGATTTACAATTTTTTGACGATCAACACGTGTCAATCTCCAAATAATAAGACATCGATCGCCTGTTTCGTACACATTTACTCGAGTTTGACTCGTCACACATCTTGATCGACAATAACTGTAACTTTTTTTATAAAAAAAACCTCGAAACTTCGTGGAACTGTTCTACTTGCTAAGTTTTATTGAAATCGGTTATCGGAAAGTGCGCGAAACCGGATTCATTCCTTAGTTTGTCACCCTTAGAGGTGGAATATTTGCGTCAAATTTAAATGGCACCAGTACTGAAGTACCCTATTTCCGAAAAAAAAAATCTACAACATCGGTTCTGAAATGTAAAAAAAATACAATCGAATTGAGAACCTCCTCCTTTTTTTTGAAGTTGGTTAAAAATACGATATATCGATCGTCTGCTTCTTCCACGTTTACTCGATTTTGTCTGATCACACATATTGATCGATAGAAAATATCATATCTATGGTCTGCTTCTGACCCGTACAGTGGATTTTGTATAAAAATACGATGTCAATCATTGACTTACAATTATATGGACGTCGGGTCCGCGCTAAAAAGTGTCCGCACTTGTAAGGCGCTAAAATCGTATACAGAGCGCGACACTCCGCTTTAGTCTTCATTTGTTCTACTGACAGCGCGATACTGCGATGACATTACAATTTAAATTTCGAATAGGTTGACTTGGGACATTTTTTTCGTGGTTTTTGTATTAGACCCATCGTCCATTCATTTGTAAGTCAATGATGTCAATTTTTTGATTCTTCGAAATTTACTCATTTTGTTTGGTCACACGTGTCGATCGTCAAAAAATGGAACAGGTTAGCGACAACAAAAATATCTTTTACAAGGTATTTGAACGGTCATCAAAAAAGTAGATGTATTTATAACGTAATTGTTATATCTAGCTAACTCATTTTTCAGAGGTAACAATTTATCTACATATAAAAATAATTTTACTGTAAATTTTAACATAAAAATTTATTAGTGACGATGCCGCCATTAATTTTCATGAAATTCATTGTTATTCACTCTACGATGATAGATGGGCAGGTACGGTCACCGTACGGCGAATTCATAAATTTAGACGAAAAATATCTTACCTCGAGGAAATGGTACTAAATCATGTAGACTTACTCGTATATTACTTCAGAGAAACTCATATAATGTATATACATACTAGACAACATTACATACATTGTTCTGATCCCAAAGTAAGTAGTTAAAGCACTTGTGTTATGGAAATCTGAAACAACGACGGTACCACGAACACCCAGATCCGAGACAATATGGAAAAGTTAGTTCTACATTCACCCGGCCGGGAATCGAACCCGGAACCTCAGAGATGGCGATACCATGAAAATAGGTGTGCAAGCCACTTGACCTCGGATGCCGTCTAATGCCGTCGTTGTCATAACAGGCACTGTTAGCATCCTTTTTGGTCAGTGCCTTCAAAATTGTAGTTTATTTTTTTCATATTTGACTGTACAGTCGATGCCTTCAAATAACTAACCGCCTATTTGTTTATGAGCAGATCAGTATGAAGGCAGGTGTTAATCGTAACCTTTAACCTGTGAGCCGTAAAATTCATTTTGATATGACTTCCTTATTGCATCATAAGAGAATGATATTTTGAACTGCCTACGTGACATTACCATGATGGTCTGCCACGCAGAGATCCCGGGTTCGTTTCCCGGCCCGGGAGAAATATTTGTATGACCTACAATTATTTCTCTCGTGAGTTTGGGTGTTATTTGTGGTTGTCTATATGTGTCCATGGCACCGGCGATACTGGGTTTCCCTAGTGCGGCGATATAAGTACACACTCGTTAAGAAACTTTTTAAGCCAGTTTGATCTTTAATTACATAACAGAATACGAATTTCTACCAAAAAACTGGTTCCTTTACGCTTTTCTGTTGAATGCGTAAAAAGACTCTCAGAACTAAAAGGTCGGCTAGGGGATCACGTTTTTAGAGCATCGACTATACCTATCAATTAAGAAAAAAACTGCACCCTTCGTGTAATAAAGCCACATCTGCAAAATAACAACTTTTCAGGATTAAAGATTCTACGAACGAAATTAGTCGATAACTTTTTTCGGTCATTCTCGGACTAGTGTTCACCACCTAATTTTCGTGGCATTTTTATTATTTAAGTATTCGATTTTGTATCGTGCAATATTGTTTAATATTCTAGAACTGTATCATGAAATACGTGAGGCGCGCTATAAGTTTCCGGAATGAATAAGAAAAAATACTATAAATGGTCAGAAAAGAATTTATTGTTTCTCCGTTAGCGTTAATGCACTTTTTCATACGAATGAACCAATTTTGAAAACTTTTATGGCACTCCTCCGTGACAATCTCTGAAACATATTTTTCATACTCTTCGACAGCCTCTTCAGGTGATGAAAATCGTTAACCGCGTAACTGGTTCTTAATTTTTGGAAATAAATAAAAGTCACAAGGTGTCAGGTCGGGACTGTACGCGTGATGGCTCATAAAGTCAACGTTGTTCACTTTCAAAAATTCATTTGTCTGTCTGGCCGTGTGAGAACTGGCATTATCGTGGTGCAAGATGATACGGCGTTTACGGTTATATTTACGGAGTTTGACAATAACTTCCGGTAAACAAATGGTCGTGTACCAATCACTGTTCACGGTACAACGAATTTCCAAAGCGACAGGAACCACGTGTCCAGTTTTATTAAACAAAGAAGCAATCATCCGCTTAGAGGTACTTTGCACGCGCGCCACTTTGGTTGGTTTCGGCTCATCTCGAAAGACTCATACGCTCGATTGCTGCTTTGTTTTGGGATCGCAACTGTTCATCAACATCGTCATGTTTCGTCACCTGTTACTATGTCTCACACCAAATTTGACGCCCCTTCGTTGAATCTGGTAAGCATGGCATTGCACCAAGTGACGCGATCCGTTTTTTAGCCTCAGCCAAATTGTGTGGGATTTGGTAGTGAACACTAGTCCGATAATGACCGTTTTATGTATCGAATTATTTTCTTTTCGAGAACTTTCGAGAACTTTTTAACGCCTAAATAGTAGAGATACATTTTCACATATACATAATTTGTTTTACACACTTCGTATTTATATTTAAGACTTTCATACGTTTCAAGCTGTCAAAAGACGAGTGCCATATATGAATTGATAAAGTATAGACAGTACGCCTATCAATCGGATCTCTAAGATACCAATCTTAAACATTATGTTAGCACATTGTTCTTTTTCCAAAATATTGAAACATATGCATCGCTATTGTATGACATGACCAAGGCTTTTACTATTGTTATAACGGTGGTAACGGTATGTTTTATAATAGTTATTTAATTCGACCTCGATAGATAATTTTGTGTTTCTTTACCGTTTTCTCAAAGTAGTCTCTTTAGGTTTCAAATTCTTATGGTATTCCCTTGGGACTGCTCTATCCTCTTAACAACTTTCATCTCCCTCTAATCCGGTAAATGTACAAATGAAAAATATATGTCTGCCTTTTTCTGGCGGCCTAGAGGCGCGATCAATAAGGATGGCTATTACAAATTCGCTTTGAAAGCGAGGAACATTTTTGAAATGATACTCCGCGGAGCGTTTTGTTATTTTTTAAGTTAGAAGAAAAGAATTACCAGACAGTTAATACTAATAAATTCATCGGATAGTTCTGTGTTTTATTCAAAACAATGTTCTTATATAATTAATGATGTACTTATATGTATATTCTCTTTTAACTGTAGCCTTAAAACAATCGACTGCAAATGCAAATACGAGAAGTTTCATCCAAGGACAATTTTATTTTGTTTTTACTGAAAGCTTCATCAGGTTTTTATTTCAAATAACAATTAAATTAAAATTTACAAAACCTCTGATACAAAACAATGTACGTCAAAAAGTAAATAAAGGCTATAATACATAGGCTTCAAAGGACAATAGCTAACTTCCATATAAATTTTTCTTGACATAATTTGTATGCGTCTGTTTATGAAAAATATGTGAAAATATACCCTTGAAATTCCTGAACAAATTTTGTTTTGGGCTTACTATCCTGAGAAATCACGAATTAAAGATATTCCAGTTTGAACTTTCGGAGGTTATGTGTTACGTAAATGAATAAAATATATTCGGTGTATTAGTATACCAAAATAAACTACAGAAACCTTAAACAGAATTAATAGAAGCTGAATGGTACCGTGGGCTTGTGACGTGACGAAAGTTCAGAGGAAATTATTTTGTGTACAGATATGGTCAAAAAGCATGAAGTTAGGCCATAACAAAACTGAGTTAATTAATAACATATCACAGACTATTGCGCTGGTAACCCTGTTACAAATTATGTTTTGTGGAACGTGCCATCTTTCCTTGATTTTAGGAACTTTTTTGTCCGTTTTACCATTTTCTCGCGTGGCATTTTGGAGAAGTAATTATCGACTTAATTTTTTTGTAATGAAGTAGTTAATCATAGGAAATGAAACTATTTTTCCGGATTTAAATGGCGTATATTTGTTTTTTCAAACAAACCGACGTTGAAAATAAGGTATTTAATTAATAACTATTGTAATTATGGTGAAAAAATAGGGTGGTTTGCATCAATATTAGACATAACTGGTTGAAGACTATACCACCTCAGTCAACCGTGACCATGGGACCTGTAAAGGGTCAGAAACGTCGGTTTGTTTGAAAACACAAATATACGCGATTTAAATCCGGAAAAATAGTTTCATTTCCTATGTGTAACAATCGCGAAAACCTAGGAACTCGAGAAGTAGTTAAATTTTTATTATTTTATTACAAATCTGTCGAATCAGTACATTTGATATTACGTGATCTAAATGTGGACCATACCCATACGTAGGTATTTAAATTCCTTTTTTAAGGGCTAGATGTCGCTCAACATTAAGAAACCGATAGTTGTAGATATCAGTCCGGTTATATACTAATTAGTCATTAGAGTTTGTTTACACGATTTTATTTCCAGACTTAGATAGGCCGTTATTATAGTTTGAAAAACCTAATGAATTTATTATATTCCAACTTGTAATTAAGATATTTGAACACGCTAACGAATTATTTTAATTTTGCCATTGCTCTATAAGAGTTCCCTCTGTCAGAGAAAAAAAGTAACGCGAACGGACACTCTCCGCCCCTCCCTAGCTTTAGATACCGAACCACGGCCCGCACATTGACGGTCACATTGACTGATCGACAACAAGGCTGACGGCGAGCCGTTTTCATGTAGACGGCTTTGATTGTTGTAGATTTGAATATAGTTTTCATTTATTCATTACGAAACTTGTATGTTAATATATAACATCATTGTATGTACGTTACAATTTATAATGGTCGTGAATTGTGCTGTGTTCGGCTGTTTATCACCATCTAAACGGGATAAAGAGAGGAGTTTCTGACGTTTTCCGGAAGATGAAACGAAGTAAGTAAGTAAAAAAAAAACTAATGTGTGAGAATCATTTAGTTATTTCATTGTTTTCTTCATTTAATTAGTGCAGAGTGCTATATTATAATACAGATTTATTATACCAATATAATGAGACGCCGTAAGTTCGTGACCTAGTAGACAAGGGTTCTCGAAAATTCTTTTTTTATTGCCGATAAATATGTAGTGAACATGCCTAATTATTAACTAGGTAACCTTGGACTCGCAATTACAAATACCTTGGTTACCTTATGTAAAAGTACCTGTACAAAATATAGCATTTTAAGTTCTTTTAATATATTTTTTAAATAAATCTTAAATATTATTCTAGTTAGTGAACTAATTGAAAAATATAATATTGTATCGATATAAATACATTATGAACTTACTTACTTACTTATTAGGAATCTATTAATAGAGTTATATGTAACAGATTCGCGTTAGTATTCTCGCTATGTTGCGCTCTGACCACGTAACGTAATAGTACGAGAAAGTGATGGGTAACCCTGCCACTTCACGCACACATTTGCGCGTCTACAGACAGCGCATTGCTGTATGTAGTAGTAGGTAAATAACTTTCGACCGTTGTAAGGAGTGTTCGGGGTGTTCCCTTTGTGACGATGCGATCGTTATCCCATCTTTTTATCACCCTTTTCCCTGGTTCCTGGTCACCAACTTTAAAATTTTGTATCGTTCTTAAATTCCTTTTCTTCTTCGTCACTTACTTTTCTTCTTTCCATCGCCACTCTCTACTAAATTACTAAATTTCCGAAGCGAGCTTAGTGCTCGACTTCACATAATTCTGATCAGTTTAATTATGTAACCTAACTGCTTGTAAAGTACCTGTAGTACCATTGAAAATTATGTGACCGAACTACTTACAAAACATAGTATTTCAAGAAATTACAGGCCCTTTTGGGGTAAGTTCCTTTTTATCATAACAAGTATTTAATTTAAGTAGGGAGTGTTTTTATACGATTGTACCTTTTTTATATCATTGTTTTGTTACAGCCTTTACGCCTTTGCTTTACCTGTTATTTTCCCTTCCTTCATTTCTACAATAAAATTCATGTGGACCCTTGTATTTAATTACGCGAGGCCCGCGTGACACTTCTTTTTGCATCGGAGATTAAAAAAACAGGACAATACAGGGTCAAAAGTACGTCAAGGTCAACTTAAGAATAGATAGTACCTAAGCTCCAATTAAAATTTTTCCCGTATTAATATAGTTCATTTTGTTTGTCGAGGGGCAGGGCTTTATTACAGAATTAGTTTTTTTACAAACGAAATACAAGGCATTTGAAAAATGTGTATCATATAGTATACTTGTTCTATTTCATTGTTAATTGGAACAAAAATCATTGGTATGTAAAGTATCTGTTGAATCCTTGGGTTTCTTTGTAAAATTTCGAGGTAAGTTTTGTGTTTTTTTGTCGTGAAAATTTTTAGGTATCGTGTTTTTATACCATATAGAATCAGTGTATATTCTCAATTTTACTATATTTCTTTTACAAAAGTGATTGGAAAAAACACTAACACTTTCACTGCTAAGCGTAAAAGCAATTTGAGGTAGTCTATACTCTTAACATTTAAATTCAACTCTATGCCACGTGTTCGATATGGTCTTGACTGTGCGTACTAAAAAGGAGTGATGCATCCTTATGCGAATGATTTTTCATTTCAAGTATCAAATATATCTTCTACTGTTATAAACTTTCTCGCATTATCGTTAAATCGAAAAACCCCTTCTTTTTTAACCAGCACCTTCCATAGCGATGATCCTTTTACTCTTTATTTACGATCTTGGTAGATGGAATGGCTCTTGCAATTTATTGTTCTTACTTTTTCTCTTGTTCCTTTTCTCCTTTTAGGAGGTATTTTCATTACCGTACGTAATGCGTTTTGTCAACTTTTTTGCTATTATGCAAATTTATTCGTAAATTGTATTACTCACTTTGCAAATTATAATTCTAAAATTACAATTCTCATTAAAGCGTAGTGAATATTATGTAGAAATAAAGGTTATTATTAATTGTGTGTTTTGATGTTTTATTTATTAGATAGAATCATAATGAGAATTTTATTTGTTTGGCTTTTCATGAATTCATTCTATGAAATTTCCCTATAATTACCAATTGAATATGATTTTGTTCGAGTTAGAAATGAACAAAATTTGATAGGACGTATGTCTCGGTATTCAAAACAAAATTGCGACTGTTTTGCTATCCACAGATAGGTAGTATTTATTTAATTCTTTTTATGGTTCAGCTGGTGCTGCCATATGGTGTTATATATATTCTACGTTATACATTGGTAACTAGACTAGTTAAAAATGAAGACATACTTTCGCTGTCTTTCAACATACAAAGACATATATATTACAGCATTAATAATGTGCCAGATATCTCTGTATTATGAGAACTAGAGCTACGGTTACTCATTGCGTCGCACTACCGAGTACACCTACACCAATTTAGAAAAGTTAGCCAAATTGGTTGTAATCCTCCTAATCTAGCGTCTACAGCCACAGATAATTACGACTAAGGTAAAAACCAAATAAAAAATAACAATGTAAACATTACTAAGTCTACTAATAGACTCGTCTCATTATGTACAAAACTTTGTATTTACTCAAAAATAATTTAGAGTAAGTATTAACTCTCATTATAAACACTTATAGTCGAGAGGAAGATGGAAGGTGACTCCTTGTTGAGAGAGTTCGTCCAGGGAAGTACTGCCACTTTACCTATTTCTGCCGCCAAGTCATAATGTTAGCATGACTGCGTTCCTGTTTTGAAGGGTAAGGGTGCTGGTGAAATTACAGGCACGTGGGACTTGTCAACTTATATTTATTTATTTATTTTATTTATTATTCATATAAAAGCATCAGAACAAAAACATCTCAGGGTGACGGGTGGTAGTGGCAATGCTCCCAGATCTTTGTGATTTAAAGCACTAAGTGGTACTGCAACTGTCATGGACAGGCGTGTCGCTTATCATCAAGACTACAAAAAGAAGGAAAAAGAGGAAAACAAGACCAAGAATAGCTTATTATGACACCAAGCGACGGGACGAACGAGACGCGCGCTTGGTGGTAAGCGCAAAGATTAGAGGGGCTGATCTCGTCACCCTGAGATATAAGTTGACAACTCCCGTGTGCCTGTAATTTCACCAGCACTTTTACAATCGTTACCCTTCAAAACCGGAACACAGTAATGTTCACATCACCGCTTGGCGGCAGAAATAGGTGAAGTTATAAAAAGGATAAGGAACTTTGGATCGTGAGGAATGAAGGAGGCTATACCGATAAGCTTTGAAATGTGATGGTAATCACATTATAAGGAATTTACTTGGTACTTGGTGTAACGGGCTAGTGTCAACTCGATGTCGAGGCGACTATTTTACATGTGGTGGGTGGAGGATCCTACTCGTGCCACCCAAGCTCCTCCAGGAATCTCAGCAGCCTCTTTGGTGAATGCTGAAGACTTCGGAGAGCGACCTCGGCACTCCAAGGTACTTTGCCCTGTAGGTGCCCACGCTGGAGCATTCTAGTAGGATGTGCGCAGCCGTTTCCTCCCCCTCCATTTACGCTCTGCATAGAGGGCTATCCGTGATACCTAAATTAAAAGGTGTTTATTGTTTGGACCATGACCCGTTAGAGTGGCAGTTAGAGTGCGAAACTCTTGTCTTTTAAGTTTGATTAATTTACGAGATAGACTGGCGTTGAGCGTTGGTAGTGTTTCCCTAGCCTATCTACAAACCGTGAGGGTTGTCCATGTGTTATTTTGAGAACATTTTGTTCCTTTGTTTATAGTTGTTCTTGACCGTTGGTAGGGGAGGGACATTATGGGTTCTGGTCCTACAGCATCCGTCTCCGACCCTTTTCTGGCTAGTTCGTCGCTGCGTCATTGCCACGTGAGCCGCTGTGTCTTTTAATCCACTGTAGAGTTACGTGGTTGTATATACATACCTCCATGTGTGCTTGATGCCATTCATAAAGTTAATGTCATAGCTGATCAGCGCTTGAAGTACTGACATGCTGTCGGAGTATATCCGAATGGAGTAATTCTTTACTCTTCTCGCTATTATTGCTTCTGCTGCCAACTTGATATCCATACATTCAGGTTGGAATAGTGTGTTGTGGTCACCAAGCGGTGTTGATATCCTGATATTGAGGTCTTCTGAGAATACCCCAGTACCTGTACCTGAGTTTGTTTTTGATTAATCAGCGAAGACGCGGACCTCTCTGAGGTTCAGTCCTTCATTGGGATCTTTAAACAATTGTATCTTGTTATAAAGAATCTATGCATCGAATCGACATTATGTATACAGACGTGTAAATAATTCACATAGCATCAAGGAGAACGTGAATCAGTGGGAAATTAAAATAAATTTTCGAATTGATTTTAAATGTCGAATGCGCAGACAAGAATAGTTTGTGTCAGTAGAGCTTAGTTTGCAGGTTGCGGTGCAATGTATGAATTCTGGATGCGGTTAGCACACATTTGTTCAATCTGAAAACAGACGATCTGTTTGTTCTTGGATTGAATAATGCAATGAATAATGGAAATTCAGTTCAAAATCTTCTTGAACATAAATCGCAGAAAAGTAGCTTGCTTGTCGGTTTTCTATCGGATACATTTCGTTTAGTGTGCGCAGGAACTTTTCAATTTAGTTCCACCCTCACCGTTCCTCCTTCGGTCGACTAAGGTCCGGAATATTCTTTCTTTATGTTGTTGATTTACCGCCTAATCGCACTAAGCGCTTTGCTTCCTTCTTTCTGATGCATACGGCAAAGTAATGGAATACTCTATCTGTGATTTCCGAAAAGACCATTTGGGGCTATTCTTGCAGGTTCGAGGAAGAAACAAACGAGATGCCCGCGTGGCTAGAGTGAATAGGCATTTTTTAGGCAAATGCGTCCCATCGTCGGTCACATCAGTGAGATTGTGGCCAAGCATGTGTGTATTATATATACATATATATATAAAATTATTTGAAGTAGCAGCATTATTCTTATTGAATATCACGATATTTTTACTACCACAATATTTATCTCTTTTTAACCACCTTCAAACCATTGTTTGAAACCTCCTCATTAGGAGGTTCCCAATTCGTCTATATATTGTGTGTGTTTGTGTGTGTGTGTGTGTGTGTGTGTGTTAAGCGATTATTTCGATATTTGTGAACAGATTTCGATGATTCTTTTTTGTAGGGTAGGAGGTACCTCATTGTGGTCCCATTTAAATTTGAACAACATGTTCCACCTCTGAGAGTGGCAGATTATGGAATGCATCATGTTTATTGAATTTTACCTAATTTCCGTTAACCGATTTTAATAAAACTTAGCATATAGATGTAATTCCAATAAGAATAAAAGACACCGAAAACTTATAAGCAAATTTTTAAGATGGTTTTTTTTTTGTATAAAAAGTTATAATTATTTGTGAAAATGCTCCAGAAGTTTGTTATTATTATTGGTACAAAGACCGAACAATCACATAGGAAAATTCCTTGAATTCAAATGGCTCAATCCAGCGTCTGTTGCCTCACCGTGTCTCGGTAGAACGAATTTATGTATGTGCTTTTTGCGGATTGGGTTTAAACGGCGTAGCGCTTTTGCCGCTGCGCTTTTTGCCATAGCACCATCCGTGACAACTTATGAAAGTTTCTTCACTCAGACAGTTCAATATGTGCAGATGGCACGTTGGATAGCCGCATTTTTATGATGCATCTTGGAGGTTAATGTACTAAGACCAAAGTAACCAGATCAACTACTACGAGTCAATCTCTAGAATAGGATATTAAAATAATAAATTTTAAATATATTTATTTTTATTACTATTTTATATCAAAAATAAGGGCAAAACTCACAAAAATATAGACAAAATTATTTGATTGTTGTTGCTCTTCATGTAAACGTACAAGCATTTAATTTACACGATACGAAGGTCTTAACGGAATGTTTACTTCAGGCATGTATTTTATTAACGCTATTAATATAAATATTTATTGAACGTGTTGCGTTCTTCTGGATATATCGGGCCATCTTCGAGACGTGTGATGTGTGAATTGACTTGAGGGTATCGACTAATTTCTTTTACTTTTAAGACTGTATTTACGTATATATTAAAATTTGAAAGCTTATAAAAGTACTTTAGGAGCTTCAAGTCGCCAATTTAGTCCTGGGTTAGCTGCAGGTATTCTTCAGTGAAATGAGAGTTGGAACTAGCATGCATTTATTGGTAAAACTAATCTAAAAGCGCTGAATAGAGAGAAATGTATTGCTATCTCGCTACTATAAAACCCGTGGATTTACCGCGCCACTTTGAAGGCCAACCAGATCGCTAATCAGTCTCTCTCCTCACGCACGAACCGTCCTCGCCGGCGAGGTCGTAGAGCCCCTCATTGCAGCACGTAGATTCTTTCCCACAGCACGCCCTTCTGGCGAAAGTCTTCAGTAGCGCCCTGAGCCGAGGTCCGTGCCCACTTGGGCGCCCTCAGGCCCACTACTTAGTTTTAAGTTTAGTTTGTAGTTTATTTTAAGGGTTATGAGCCTTCAGCTCGCGCTTTTCTTCCGGTGGCGCAGTCAAGGCTATCAGCGGCCAACTGCGAAAGTGTCCTTCAAAAAAAATGTACAGCGCAGAACTAAAATAATCGTCGCGGCGAGCAGACGTAATGTATGTAGCTACAGCACTTAGGCCTTAGAAAAACCTTATGCTATTTAAAAGATTACGCAGTATCAGAATTTTTAAAAGACTATCCATAAATTCATCGTCTAATTTTTGATAAATGTATGTTTATTTTGACGTTATTAAAATTAATACATTATTTTGACCTCTAGTTATCATTTCTTATTCCCTCATGACTTGTCCGTCGAAGTGTATGTGAGTGAAAGTATATATTTGTATGCCTGATGTTTGACCGGATATATTGAAACAATACTTATTTTGTACATGTCAGCTTATGTATAACTTGTGTTTTCACAAATTAATGAAATATGAATATGTGGAAAATTTGTCGTTGAACAATTGTTTGAGAAAGTTATATTATTATTAGTATTATATGTTTGGAATGGAATTGGACTCATATTAGAATAATATGGCATTAAATAAAGGCACTTTAATTATGTTTCATACTAAAGTTAAAGAATACAAATTTTCAACCTTATATTCATCTAGATAAAGGTAGTAAATGTTCGAATAGCCAAGCTTTATTGGTTGTAGCTGCCAGCAGTCTGGTCACCAGAGATTTCAGTGTGGTGAATTGAAACTTTCTTAGCAAGAACTTTCGCCTGTGATCTCCAAGAACCTAAGATTTTCCATCGCAAAAGGCAAAAAGTCGTAGCACTCATAATTTGGTTTTAGAAGTCCGTGGTAATTCTTAGTAGTTAGTCTTGGGGAGCATTTCGTGTCTAGCAGTGGACTAGCGTCAGCTGATGACAATGAAGCAAACTCTAGACTTCAAATTAGGCTATAAATCAAATACTTGAACTTGGCGTCTGTAGCACTACTCACTTAAATCAAGATACTTTTTCGTAGGCATTCCGCGGCTAACGCCAACGCCGCTACAATGTACCGCTACGCTGCGAACATAAAGTTACTGCATCGAACATATTATATAGAACATAATATTATTATTATGTAGAGTGAGTGAGACAGTTGAATGATCGAATGAAATGATGTTTATTTGAATAAAATATGGTTTACAAAAGGTTGCACAACAGGTCTCACTGTACTAAAATTGGCGTGTAAATCTATGGTATTTATTATTTATTTAGTTTTTTTATCAAGTGGTGGGACAAACACGTCGTATGCCTGGTAGTTAGTGACACATCTACCAATAAGAATTGCTTAAAATCCCAAAGATCTGTGTCAAAGGGCAATTGACATGTCCGATGTAACTGTGTTTCACCAACCGGAATGCAATAATGCTCATTATAAATGGCAGTAATTCTTTGGATAAACTCTTTCCACTGCTACTAAAAAGTATTGCAATTTATTTTTTTTTGACATAAAAATGACAAAAGATTTTACACACGTATTTCTTCAAATATCAACATCGTTAAAGCCGGATATTCACTATACGAGTGCTCTCGTGCGAGTTAGATCGTATAAGAGTCCATTTGGATTTCGGTTTACCCTTTACAAGTTCATCAGCGTCCAAGTAGCAGTTGTTTCCTTGAACAATCAAGATGATCACGACTGATTTGCTGCTGCGCGGTACATGAGTTGTAGCAGATATATTAATGGCTGGAGTACAAAATCATAGAAGGAAAAAAAAAACAAAGCAAAAGAAAAATTAATATCTAAAAATAGATCTTAAGACGTGACCAACTGAGTGCTTCAAATACTTTTGTTTGAGAAGTGGAAGAGAAAGATAAAAAGATGTTTAAAACCTCATAGAGTCACGTTCACTCCAAATATCTTGGTTGGCGCCATTTTGTTTTCATAAAATGATCCGAGTATACTCATGATGATAGAACCGCTTCCGAGTCCACTATGATCGGACGCAGACGTCCGAGTACGCTCGAATCACGTGTCTACGCGTGTAGCGTCCGTGTAGTCATCCGAGTGGACTCGGTACGAGAGAACTCTTATAGTGAAAACCCGGCTTTACTACGCTTTGTTTTTTGCTGCGAAGGTTTAGACAATGATCCGCCACGCTGACCCATTGCGGCTTGGGGACGTTACCCTACTAAACATTCATAAAGTAAGTAACCTAGCAAGTATACTTGGTATAATAAAGTCAGATATAATCATATGTTAGAAGTACATTTATCATACAAAAGTCATAAAAAATAACACGAACTTCATGAATCGACCTTTTTAATATGAAGGTCCACGATGTAGCATGCACATTTAAATATTGCCTATTCACTCTCGCCTTGAAAAGGCCCAAGTTATCGCGGAACAAGTCTGTAGGCAGGAAATTCCACTCTGTAAAAATTAAAAATAAAAAGTACAATATTCTAATTATTTTTAACTAATTAGAAGTCTACAAATTATTTAAACCATTTATTAAATAAAATAAATTATTTAAAACATTAAAGTTAACATATTGAATGACATAAATATTACAACAATTACGATTTAAAATATTAACAATTACAATCACTGTGTGCCAGGGGAGCAAGCTGATTACTATATTATATTTAATAAGCCTACAACTTGGGTTTGTAGCATCTGAATCCGGTTTAAAGTCACCGTTTTTCAAATTTTCATCATCCCCAGGTCGAAATATCTTTTTCTGATATGACGAACATAGATGTATATACGTATAATAATATGATAATGTATATAACGTTTTTATTGTCATATAAAAGATTTGAACTGTGAGTCTCTCGTGAGTTTAGGTGTAATTTGGTTTGTTTATGTGTGTGTCCATGGCACCCGTGACACAGAATTTCCCTAGTGCGGGGTCTCACAGCCCCGTGTGAGTAAAAAAAAATTGTCCAAATGTTACCGTTTCTACTGGACTACACTTTTTACTCGAGTATTGAAGTAGCATAATCAATTCTAGTAGTTCTTTTTCATAAACAACTCAATATGTTAAACATACGATTCATAGGCACATGTTACCTTAGGAATTGTAACCGTCGACCTGATATACCCTAATAAATAAACCGTTCTTCCACTGGGCTACCACCGCTTTACTCTACTTCAAATATATCTGCAGGTAAATGACGTATAAATACACATTATGTGGTTTGAAAAGCCGAGGCTAGCGGCAGTTGTAATTACGGCGAAATACGAAACTAACCCAGATACGAGCTTGCCTCGCAAATAGTTTTACGACGGGAATTTTCCAAGACGCTCTCACCCTTCAAAACTGGGACGAGAATTATGCACTACAGGTACCGTATTTATCCCGTGCTATTATACCTTAGAATATAATCGCATATAATCAAGTTCTCTTCAGTAACCTTTTGAGATACAAGGTATTTTCCTGTTAAGTGATTGGAAGTGGAAATTGAAAGCTGGTGAAAGTATAAGCACATGGAACTTGTCAACTTATGTCTCAGTGTGACGGGTGAGTGGTAGTGCCCCTCAGATCTTTGCAATTTAAAGCTCTGAGTGGCACTGTAACTGTTATGGACAGGCGTGTAGCTTACCATCAGGTGCACGACTTGTTCGTCCTGACACTTGATGTTATAAAAAAAAAGTATGTCAGGAGCGTGGTCCGATTAAAAGTCTATACTACCTCAAATGACTTTGGTTGATTCCGTATAACATAGGGGTGGAACCCCAGCCTACGCCCGGTCCCCCGATACGTACATATACCTCGCACACTCTTCGTGATATATCCTGTAGAATACCGATATGCAGGCAACTTTACGGCGGCCTCCAAGGCTCTGGATTCTGCTCGCGTGTGCGCGCGCTGTGGCGCTGAGGTTGACACGTCCATTGCCGTTTTAGGCGCGTGGTGTGCACCCGCCAACCCGCCAACGTTATCACGTCTAAACGGTGAAACCAATATTGATGGATTTTGGTATACAGATAGATGAGACCTAGGAGAAGGACACAGGCTACTTTTTGTTAATAAAAAAAAAAAATCTTAAAGGGGGTGAAATAGAAAAATTAGTATAGTATAAAAAATCTCTCACTAGATGTCACTAGCGGCGACGAATGCTGAAAGTCTGTACAAAGATCTGTAACAAAAATACATAGGGGAATTTCGATAGCTCGTTGA
The DNA here is from genome assembly GCF_003589595.1 of Hyposmocoma kahamanoa. NCBI lineage: Eukaryota > Metazoa > Arthropoda > Insecta > Lepidoptera > Cosmopterigidae > Hyposmocoma > Hyposmocoma kahamanoa. The sequence continues at coordinate 1,959,093 of NW_020653492.1, forward strand.
CCTGTAGCTCAGTTGGTAAGAGCAATACTACGGTGCGGCATGGTCGTGGGCTCAAGTCCAACCGGGTAGAAGAAATATTTTTCTATGTATTCGATCTTTCGATAAGGTAGGCTACTCGAAATGCTTATTCTACGCAGACGAAGTCGCGGGCACTAGCTAGTAAACATATATATCAATCATTTTATGATTTGGACTAGTCATTTAAAAGTACCTGTGAAATGAAAAGTGGCGTGTGGCATTTTGTAACAAAAAGGTCAACGTATTTTTAAAATTCTTTAGTCAGATCAAAAATACCACGAATACGAGGGCTGCTACTTATGTATCCGGAAAATAAAAAATAAGCAAACATGTATGACTAAATATAGTTTTATTGTTTTTCAAAGTATTCTCCACGATGATCGATGCACTTTTGCATCCGTGTAAACCAATTTTTAAAGCACTTTTGCCACTCTGACTGAGGTATCTCCAAAACGTGTTGTTTGAAGGCGTCGACTGCATCTTCACGGGTCGAAAATCGTTGACAACGTAATTTATTCTTTACATTTGGGAATAAATAAAAATCATTCGGTGCCAAATCAGGGCTGTACGGTGGATGACCAGTTAATTCCACATTTTGACCTTCCAAAAACTGAGTTGTTACGCGTGACGTATGACAGCTGGCATTGTCATGGTGAAGAATGATTCTGCGTCGCCGGTTGTTTTTTCGTATTTCTTCAAATACCTCAGGCAAACAAATGGTCGTGTACCACTCCGAATTAACCGTTCTACGATTTTCTAGTGGCACTGTAGCCACATGGCCATTAATACCAAAAAAGCAGGCCACCATTTGCTTCATAGTGCTTTTTGCACGAGTTACTTTCGTAGGGTTCGGCTCATTTTGAAACACCCACACAGTTGATTGTTGTTTAGTTTCGGGATCATACGCATAAATCCAGGATTCGTCACCTGTGTAGATATTATAGACAGCCTTTGAGTCACCACGGTTATATTTTTCGAACATTTTCTTGCACCATTCGACGCGAGCATCTTTTTGATCCGTAGTTAACATGTGCGGTATCCAACGCGAACAAATTTTTTTACAGCTAAATATTCATGCAGAATCTTATTAATGCTCGTCATACAAATGCCCAGACTCGCCTCTATCTCGCGATATGTAACATTACCGGTCATGCATTATAAGTTTTCGCACAGCTTCAATGTTTTGTGGTACAACGACCGATTTCGGGCGACCCTCCTTAACCTCGTCCTTGAGCATACTACGTCCACAATTAAATTCACTAAACCAGTGATACACAGTGCTTTTTGATGGAGCTTCATCACCAAAAGTTAAATTGAGTTGATCTATGCACTGTTGTTGCGTTAAACCACGCCGAAAATCGTAATAAATCATGGCACGAATATTTTCACGAGTAAGTTCCATTTTCGCAGCGAGATGACATTTTAAACCCGCCAAAAACAAAAGACTAGCGACACAAGAAAAAAAATAAAGCGGCCAGTATTTTTAAAAAACTTCAAATTTTGCTATGGAGGTTAGATATAGCGTTAAAAAAATTCGGTATTCTGGATTCCGGATACATAAGTAGCAGCCCTCGTAATAAAAACCAGAAGAATTCGCCGACAATCCCATTACTCAAAAGACCTTGTTTGCAGGCAATGACGCTCGTAATTGGTTTAATTTTTAACCACACAAAATTTTTAACGACGCAAAAAGAGGAGAGTTATAAGTATGAAGCCTATGTATGTGAGTCTGTCATATAGCAGCTTCAAATGGCAGGCCAGATATGAAGTTGACAACGACCTCACGTATTAACTGCATGCAGTCATTTTTACACTGAGCCCCTTTACTATAACTGCCCGCAATTAATGTCGACTTGCAGTCGGTTTCGGCTGCATGGAGTTGTATTATACGGACTTCGCGCATGCAGTTCGTCCAGTAGCAGCTTTAAAGCGTTTTTTATTGGAAGTCTAGTTTGATAGGGATGATTCATAGGTATTTTTAATGAACATTTGTTCAGCTATATAGGGCAGTGTGGTTCACTGCAGAAACCTGAAAAGTACTTAGGGGAGAGGGATAATTTACGACCTGGCTTTCAGTTAGCAAAGGAGCAGGTGGTTTGGCAGCGGTGTCAGAGTCGCCGCTGATTTATAACGGTGTTGACTGAGAGCCGGTAAACAGGTGGCTAAAATTACCTTGATAACCCAGTGGTTATATATAAATTTTGCAACTCTTTGTCCTTCAAAAAGAGATTTGAGCAAGTATTCTTAACACTTGAGTTAAGCTGAAAGTTTTAACGTTTTTTTTTTATAAAAGTAACGGGACGAACAAGTCCTGCGCCTGGTGGTAAGCTAGACGCCTGTCCATAACAGCTGCACTACCACTGAGAGCTTTAAATCGCAAAGATGTGCCAACAAAAGTTCACAAGTCTCACGTGCCCGTAATGTTACCAGCACCCTTACCCTTCAAAAACTGGAACGCAGTATAATGCTAACATTACTGCTTGGCGGCCCTGGACGAACTCTTTCACAAGGAGCTCTACTGCTACCAAAAACGTCTGTTATAGAATACTGGTGAAATTACAGGTACACGGGACTTGTCAACTTATGTCACAGGGTGCAGTGGCAGTGCCCCACAGTGCCCCTTAAATCTTATTTAAAGCTCTTGTGCGGCACTGCAATTGTTATGGACAGGCGTGTAGCTTACCATCAGATGCACGACTTGTGCGTCCCGTCACTTGATATCATAAAAAGAAACTTATTTTCGTTACAAATTCTAACATCAGCATATTTTTTACCGTAAGCAAAAATCACGGCTTCGAAATTTTCTGTCTAAAGCTACAAATCCTTCAACTCTCATAGAACTATAAGATTTACGGGATATTAACTATTAATTGTGCCTGTGATATTTACCTTTAACATCTCCCCTTTTGAGCAGAACGTGCCTACGGTGGTGGTACCCTCGTATAGTACGTACTATAGAGGTACGAACGACCACACCTCTACATCAATCTGCCAAAGATTTACGTTGAAAATTAGAACTGTTTGTCTCGGGACTTTCATTTGAAATATCGAAACCCCTTTTTTCTGTGACAGTTTGAGTATTTTGTTTGTGGTATTGCTTACATTTCATTTAACTCTTAATGTATCTGACAGTTTCCAACAGATTTTATGAAATCCAAATGGATCAGTACATTTTTAAAGACCGGTTTAATAATTGAGATCGAATGCGAAAACATGCAATCATTTTTCAAGTGTTAGATTATAAAATTAATGATAAATTTAGGTACTATTTTACAACTGTAAGGCTTGTAACTAAATTTTAATGTTATTAGTCTTAGAATAATAACGCATAGAAACCTAGTCTTCACACGCTAAGTGAGGCAAATTGAAGCGCGCCAAAAGGGCCTACACGAGCGGACGGGCCTTCAGTGCTCAAGGTCAACTTGCACCGTGAACAGAGCAAGAATTTTAGCTAAAAATGACGAAATGTGCGGTAAATGAGTGTAAAAATACGTCAGACAAACATAAAATAGATACTAACATCACATTCCACAAGGAAGTAACGCGTTTCAACTTGTATTTTTATATAAATACTAAAACTAAAACCGAAAATTAACCTACTACTAAAACTAGCCTACATGAATTTGATTTTTGCCTCACCTGTGACAGTTCGTTTGATATGAAACTATCATTCTATGCGTTATTATTCTAAGTTATTAGTATACTTTTTTGTGTTCTTCTTCTTCTCCTTCGTAAATGAAATTAGTAAAAGAAATACTGTTGTTTATTTTGTTTTATATGCAATAGGAATGAAGATATTTTAATGTTTCATTAATTTACATATAAGTAATAGGATTGTTTATTTATTATTTTATTTTAACTATTAATAAAATAAGAACTTGATTGTCTAATGGCGGCAATAAAAATAATACAATTGTTGTCAGGAAGAATATATTATATTAATGTATGTCTGCAGTTTTATTTAGCCGGAAGATTTTACAGCAGTTCCATTTTTCTTTTTTTGTTAATAACGTTCAACAGACACACATAAAATTTTTTATCATAAAATTTAGATTTAGATTTTTATGTTGAAGCAAAAGAAAGCATGATCGTTTTTTTAATGATAAAGTAGGCAGTGTTATGAATTTGCGCATTAACGTTCCGTAATTATCACGCTTCCGCTAAAAGCACCTTTTAAGACGAATTACGAGTACCCGTGTTTCCCGTAATAATTTATTTATTACGTCAAGAATTTGTATGTCAAGATTGATAAAGAAGCCATTAAGATAAAACAATATTAATTATTAGCCGTGTAAGCGGATTTATGAGGCTTTGATAATAGTAGAAAAAAATATTTATGGAATATCGAGTTCTAAGGTATTCGTATATAATACGAAACGAAACTATTTTTAACCGACTTCAAAAGAACGAGGTGGTTCTCAATTTGACTGTGTTTTTTTTGTATGTACGCGATAACTCCGTGAATAGATTTCGATGATTCTTTTTTTGTTGGAATGAGTAGTTTCTTTAAAGAAAAATCTTTCTTTTAAGAAAATATTCCACTTCTAGTACTCGGTACTGAGATTATTGTCTTTTGACTGAGTCAGCTGTGACTGTGATAGGTCGGCGGAGAGTTCGAAATGTCGATTTGTTTGAAAAAAACAAGTACAATTATAACTTTTCTGCTTTCGCTATGTATGTTATCGTGGTCTCCTCAAGGATAACGGAACGCATAACACGAAAGTCTCTAAATTTTTATTGAATTGATATTCAACTATTTTTTTTGGGAAATTACTCCACTAGTTTGTTATAATTATTAATGTAAAGATCGAACATTTAGAAAAAATTCCTTCGATCCGGTCGGAGTCGAACTGACCTGAACGTCTCCTAGCAAACCGTGCCAGAGGCTATGCCAACTTATTTTTATGTGATAAGAAGACATTTGGCGCAAGATCTTTTTCTTCTTTTAAATGTTATGGCCCGATCGAAATAATCGATGATCTTTGTATTATTTTTATGTGATAAAAGGACATCTGGCGTAAGATCTTCTTCTTCTTTTAAATGTTATGATCCCACCGAAATATGATACCGCCAAGGTCAAGTAAAACTGAGTGTGTTGAGTGTACACTTTCCAATTTATTTCCACCCTCACTGATCCTCTTCAGTCCTTCCTTATGTCGTTGATATACCACCCATTCACACTAAGCGCTTTGCTTCCTTCTTTCTGATATTTACGGCAAAGGAATGGAATGCTCTACCAGATGTATCTGTGTTTCCCGAAAAGTACCATTTAGGCTATTCACAGCTAGAGTGGGTAGGCATTTTTTAGGCAAACGCGTACCATCGTCGGTCACATCGTCGCTTAACATCAGATGAGATCGTGGCCAGGCTTGTGTTTATTATTTATATATTAAAAAAAAATGATTATGTACGGCATTTTTGTGAAAAGAATATAAAAATTCTGGCGTAAAATCACAGTGTGAGTTTATTGTAACCATATCCTACGAAATTATTTATTTATTGCCATATATATATATATATATATATAGAAATGAGAAATAAAACGTTAGAAGTGCAGATTAATTTTAGCTGAGAGCAGAATGTTGTGGGAACGAAATTCAAAATGGCGCCAGAGGGAGCGATAAATGAGAAAACATTTTAAGCGTTGCCCTACGCTGCTGAGTACATACGAACATTTAATAGGATTACGAGCATAATCCTATTAGTGCACTGTACAATGGCACTTGTATTCCATTATTATACGTGTTATATTATGAATGAAGATATGTCAGGAACATTTTTGCGGCAAGCTTAGTAATGAAGATGACTTCAGTTTTCTCTGATTTCTCTGATATTGACTCTGAGTTGGGAAAACTTTTTTATCTGTGACCAACACGGTATGTAAGTAAAGAAAAATGGCGGGTTTTTGTAGTTACAGTTAACACAAATTGATTTTTAGTTTAAGTATCATTGCGTTTTGAGTTTCTTAATTATTTGTTATCAATGATGATGGCTCTATAGCCCATGCTCAATAAATAAATAATAATAATAATTATTGACATTTTGTCAGGACGTAGACTCCAATTTTTTTTGTTACCTAGATAAAAGAGAGGACGTTGTAATTTATTTTACTAATGATTATAATTACGACTAATGACATCCGTGCCATTAATCTTAAGAGAGTTTCTTTATGTACTACCAAGTGACGGAAAGAACAAGTCGTGCGCCTGGTGGAAAGCATTACGCCTATCCATAACAATTGCAGTGCCACTCAGAGCTTTAAATCGCGAAGATATTAGGGGCACTTCTGCAACGTCCGTCATTCAAACCATATTTGTATTGCAAAAACGAGCTATTCGGTCTGTGTACCGTCGAGGCTCTCGGGTTTCTCTCAGAGAAAAGTTTAAGCAGACTGGTATCATGACTGTGGCATCATAGTACATTTACTCAAATATTTTATATGCCCGTAAAAATATACATAAGTTCAATAAGAAAGGAGATATTAACCTTAGAACTAAGTCCAAACTCACCATGAGTTCGTTTAACCAAGGTAAACGACTCTTTTATGGGGAACTGTATACGATTTACAATAAGATTCCGGAGCATATATTAAGTTTATCAATTTCAAAGTTTAAAAACTACATTAAAAATATTTTGATCGAAAAGTATATAACATAATTGAAGACTACGTGTTAGATAAAGATGTATATGATAAGAAAGACGAGACGGCTCCAGAATCCACACAGATTTGATTCAAAGTGTATTCCATAGCAATTAAGTTTATTTGAAAAGAGCAATCCCTAGAATTTCTTGGTCGTTCTTCTCAGAGAGGTCAGCGTAGTGAACGAGCAGTAGCTTAATGTAATGTAATGTAAATGTGACGTTTTCCAGTGTAAGCTTATTTTACCTATGGAATAAACGATCTTTAACTTTGACTTTGCGCACCCATACTCTTCTAAACTGGAATGCGGTAATGCTCATATTATTGCTTAGCGGCGGAAATAGGTAAGGTGGCAGTACTTCCCCGGACGAACTCTTTCACAAGCTCCACTGCTACTGTACTGCTTTCCTCATGATGCGTGTGCGCCATAACACGAATGGCATTCTCTGGACTGCTCTTACC
>NW_020653492.1:1967033-2025437 GCF_003589595.1 Hyposmocoma kahamanoa
ACACACACACACACACACACACACACACACACACACACACACACGCACGTGGGATTTGTCAACTTACCGGGCGCAGTGGCATTTACCAATCAGATCTTTCTTTCTCAGGCGCACGACTTGTTCGTCCCGTCAAAACCTTAATAAGTGTCAAGTCCTTAATATTATTATTTTGGTTACATTCTAATCTGTGATGATACATGTAGTGTGGGCTGTTATTATATTATTACTATTACCTCACTCAAAATACTCTCACACTCAAATTCTCTAATTTGCTGTATATTATTTTTGTTACACAAAGCAATTAAATTAGTCTTTATTAGTATGCTTGTAAATTCTTGTTTCGTAAACTTAGTATCGGCTAGCTAATAATAGCTAGTCCTGTTTACAGTTATAATTACTAGTACTAAAGCTTATTTCATGTATACTTACGAATAATGGAAGAGAGGGCCTTCCTAATACAGCTAGGTGAATCCTACTATACATTCAATTCTTGTAATGACTCCTAACAAGTGCAGTATTTTATATACATTCAATTCATGTAATAATGTTAATTAGAATTTATAACCACATACCAAATTATATCAAAAACCTGGAAAGACTTACACAATTTACTAAAGAACTAAAGGCATTTCTTGTTAATAAATGTTATTATGACTTACATGAATTTTTTGACAATATGTATGATGACAAATAACAATAATAATACAAATAAAAACACTTCGACATCTCTTATTAATAATTATTGAAATTAATGTATTGTATAAAGTAAGTTTTCTAATTAAGAATAATGCAATGTAATAATGTATATAATAATGTAATGTTATGATATTATATTGTAATGTAATAATTTAATATAATTAAATAGTGTGATTTATGAATTTAGCCCTCAGATGTTGCTGTGCCCTAGCGTGGCGTCACATGTATACCATCAATTAATGTTCCATCTTAAATTTGTAATGTGATATGCAATAAACAATTGAAATTGAAATTGTGTCAAGTGCAGTATCGGCGGGTAACCGATGGATGCACGTTGCGTCCGATTGGCTGATCTGGAAATCTTTGGGGGAGGCCTGTGTTCAGCAGTGGACGTCTTCCGGCTAATATGATGAGGATGAAGTGCTGTATTTCATATACATTCAATTCATGTAATAATCCCTGACAAGTGTAGTATTTTATATACATTCAAGTCTGTTAGTAATATATTATTAGGGGTTAAAGTATGAAATTGCCGTTTTATTGCAATAGGTTCTTTGAATTTTCATAGAATCTTCATGGTTTGAGGTTTTCGAATGAAACTTTTTTCAAATGGTTTCTGTGATTTTTTTTTTTAAATTTGAAACATTTGAATATCGACTTTCAATTGTTTTTGTTATTCAATTTAGACAAGAAAGATGGATACTGCGAAAATTCGAGTGATTTTTGAATACGAGTTCCGACGCGGAACTAACGCGGCAGAAACAGCCCGCAATATCAATGCTGCGTTTGGAGAGGGGTGTACTAATGAACGCACCGTGCGATTTTGGTTTAAACGGTTTCGTGATGGAAATTTCGACTTAAAGAACGAGTCACGAGGAAGACCGCCCACACAGGTGAATAACGATGAATTAAGAGAGATAGTGGAAGCCGATCCTAGTCAAACTACCCAGGAATTAGCGGCATGGTTTAACGTTACCTTACCCACAATATTGACTCACTTGCGTCAAATCAATAAAATAAAAAAATACGAAAAATGGGTGCCTCATGATTTGACTGATCTGCAGAAAGAAACGCGTGTCGAAACTTGTGTTGCCTTGTTGAACGGGTACAGAAATGAAGGAATATTGGATCGAATTGAAACATGTGATGAAAAGTGGATTCTTTATGATAACCGGAAAAGAAAAATGCAATGGCTGACCCCAGGTGAAATGCCACAACAGTGTCCTAAAGCAAAACTTACCAATAAAAAGGTAATGGTAACTGTTTGGTGGTCTCAGCATGGTGTTATTCACTATAGTTTTCTCCGATCTGGTCAAGCAATAACGGCAGATGTCTATTGTGCCGAACTCCGAACCATGTTGACAAAACTAGCAGTAAAACAGCCCCGACTCATGAATCGATCTTCACCATTATTGCTCCACGACAACGCGAGACCTCACACAGCACGAGAAACCATTTTGACCCTTCATGAACTGCAGTTAGAAACCATTCGTCATCCTCCGTATTCACCAGACCTTGCTCCAACGGACTACCATTTTTTTCGTGATTTGGACAATTATCTACGTGACAAGAAGTTTTCTTCCCAGGAGGCAGTACAAAATGCTTTCACACAGTTTGTGCAGTCTAGATCGTCGGAGTTCTATCGCAAAGGCATTAATAACCTTCCCATTAGATGGCAGCAATGTATAGATAATAATGGCAATTATTTTGATTAAATAAATTTGTTAAAAATTTAAAAATAAACAATTTAGATTTTCAGTACAAATCGGCAATTTCATACTTTAACCCCTATTATTACTACTTGTTTTTAGTTAATATTTAAGTTACATTTTATAAATTTAGTGTTTACCACACCTGTGCTTACTTGCCATCTCATTTTGTAAAAGCGGTTCCAACTGAAAACCACCGTTACAGTAGGCGAGCTGTAACATATGCTGAGTTGGATCCGTTTCCGCTTATAGATATGTAATCATTAATGTGTTTTATCTTTTTTGCTTCAATTCTTTTAAGCTGAATAAACGTTTCTTTCTTTCTTTCTTTCTTACTAGGAAGACTCACAGACCAAATTAGAGAAATACCCAACTGTAACTCTAATTTTAAGTTTTGGGAAAAATAAATAAACTATTTTTCGTTTTCATTCTATCCTATAACCGTACGTATCAATCGTTCAAATCATGAAATGCTGAATTGCCCATTTCTAAATGAACACGAAATATAAAAAGTCGACAGAGAGTCGTTCGACCTCGTGGACGTCGTGGGCAATTCTGTACCCATAATAAAGTGTATCTTAACGTAGATAGAAATCAAATGTCCTTTTTGAAATTACCCAAAAGACGAGAGGTCTCCTATAAATTACATTTCTGGAGGGAGAGGGTTCGCAAAGTGTGACATGACGTGACCAGGAAGTGAAGTAATGAGCTTTGTGATATAAACAACTACGTGTGACTACTTGTAAAACGGGAAAAAGAATATTACTCGGGTTACGTAGTTTCCAAATCCAGGAATTCTCTAATGTTTTTATCACGTCTTTATAAAATCAATGTTTTCCATACTAACGTTTACTCACGCTGTTGTGTTATGTCGTGTAGGGTGGTAGTATCAGAGCACTAGGAATGTTAAGTAGATAATTAGGTAACAATCTAGATAAGAACTCATTACTGTGATTATAATCATATGTGGAATAAATTGCCTGCGCTTCCTGTCGAACTCTACCGGTAATCACTAAAATAAACATAAAGTAATCGTTTGTTTAGATTATAATATACACATATTGTGTTTATGTATGTATTTGTGTATATTAGGTTTATGTAGATGTATACATTTTATCATTTAATATTATTAATATTTATTTATTGTACAATAATCAGCTACGTGTATGTTTGTATATGGCATTTGTGACACGAATTTATAATGTCTTTTCTTTGTGCAATAAATCATTTATAACAATACAAGAACATGTTAAATAATAACAATACGCACGAAACCTCGGATACACACAACCACAATTTACACCCAAACTCACGAGATAAATAAATGTAGACCGAACTAATTTCTCGCGGCCCGGGAATCGAACCTGGGACCTCTGCGCGGCAGTCCAGCATGGTAACCGTTCTTCCACGGAGGCGGTTAATAAAATATTTTGTTAACATGTTAATATCATGCTACATTTCTTAAACTGACCAATCAAAAGAATTCGCGAAATACCGGATTTGACCCGACCTAATTTCCAATCGCCACTATCGGCCGGGTTCCGACCTAATACGTATAGCCGGTTCGGCAGACGGGCAGATACCAGATTGTCCGGATGGTGTCGCATTTTCATGCTCGTAATATTTAATTCCTTCCGTAAACGATTGTCGAGGATTTCGAGGAAATTTCTCATAATACTAGAGACGCCCGGAAAATTTACACTTCTGGATGTTCTCATTATATACTTAATGCATACTAACCATAATAGATAAAACTAGGATACTCTAGACCTTTGTAGGAACTTTTCTCCATCGGCTTTCTCTTGTCTTAATTATTATTTTAGTAACAGTAGAGCTCGTCGAGCAGAAAGACTTTGTCCTGGGAAGTACTGGCACGTTAACTATTTCTGCCGCCAAGCATTACTGCGTTTAGGTTTGATGCTGGTGGTGGTTACACGCTTGTGGGACTTTTCAACTTAGTTGAAGTCGAAGTCAAATAATCTTTATTTCATACGTAACCAATTATATTATACAATTACACTTGAAATCGCCATACTGATTGAACTCTTACTGCTCATTCGTAAGGCGGATTCCCCTGAGAAGAATGAGCAAGAAACTCTAGGGGTTGTTCTTTCTAAATATAAATTTGAATACATTTATCATTACAATATTTATAGGAATGAAACTATTTTTCCGGATTTAAATCGCGTATTTTTGTTTTTTGAAACAAACCGACGTTTCGGGCCCTTTACAGGTCCCATGGTCACGGTTGACTGAAGTGGTACAGTCTTCAACCAGTTATACCTGTAAAGGGCCCGAAACGTCGGTTTGTTTGAAAAAACAAATATACGCGATTTAAATCCGGAAAAATAGTTTCATTCCTATGTATAACAATCGCGAAAACCTAAGAACTCGATATTACAATATTTAATTTAAACATCTTACATCGAGTATACCAGAAAGAGCTAAACGGGTTTTGGTCATCTAAGTACGCAGAATTTGTATAACAACCTTTAGTATAAAGTTTTTTTTCACAATAGTTTTTAACCTTGTAAATGGCAAATTTTGAATATTAATCGGAATCTTATTATAGTAGCACTGCCCCTTAAATGTATTTGAGACTTTACGAAGACGACTGCCAAGAACAGCCAGTTTATTTTTATTCCTCGTTAATGTTATGTCTGTAACTATTTTTCATAAAAAAATAATATTTTTCTTAATAAATAACTGTGTACGTAATTTTTATAAATGTACCGTGACGTTAGTGTAAGAATGTTAATCTCTTTAAACTTATGTCTTACTTACATCTCAGGATGACAGACGCAGTGGCAATGCCCTTCAGATCTTTACGATTTAAAGCTCCGAGTGCCACTGCAGCTGCAATGGACAGGCCTGTCGCTTACCCCGTCCATCCCGTCATAAGTAATATTTAAAAAAGTGACATCCACAAAACTGTTCCAACTTCAATTTCGAATAGTAATTGAGTTTTTCAGTATTTTTATTGCGTTCGTCATCGCTAAATATCTTTTACAATAGATTCGATCATCAGTATATATCATAATAGGTTTTATTTTCGGCAACTTTATCTTCCCCCAACTTGGCAAATTAGGACGTGTCCGTGACGAACGATATGGTGTTATCGCTGGCATGTTACCATTATTTTACAATAAAAACCAGTCAATTTAGTATGGATAACCTACTAAAACTTCCTTTCACTAGCTCAGAGTATTCCAAAGATTCCTTTACAATTAATAATGCACAATTATGAAATTCGACATTGAAAATAGCTTCCTACATTTAAAAAGCGAAAATATCTTCTGACACGGTCCTAAGTCCTAGTACATGGTATAATATTTATTAGTAAGTATAATTTTATTTAGTTATATTTACATATACAAATATATATGTTGGTATAGTATACTGTTATTTTTTATTTCATAATAATATAATGTCAGTTGTTATTTATACGTTTCAAATTTTACCGTTGGCACAGTACGCCTCCCGCTCTTAGCTTTCCTCCGCCTCAAAGGAAGAGATCGCGCTTAGCGAAAAGGCCGCTTATCATATACATTAGTTCTAAGTTTTTTTGTTCCGTTTTTGTTCTTGTGTGTGAGCAATTAAGTATTTATTTATTTGTCTACGTAAGAATGTCAGAAACAATAAATCACACTCTTGTTGTTATAAGATCACATTTTTAAAAAGGTTTTCTAGAAAGGTTTAAAGAGTCTATGAAGGAAATTAGTCCATAAGTTTTTACGGGAGAGTTATAAAATTGACATATACGTAATTTGTTGCGTATTATTATTATGATTTTCATTTGATAGAACACTTTTTCACCCCATTAGCCCGGAAAGGCTTTCTCTAAAAAAAAAGGAAATTTGCGCGCAAAAACCTTTTCCACGCTAACGTGGAAAAAGTTTTTGTAATTCGAACTTGATGATGGATTGTGGTGCACCTAACTTATTCTTTCAATAAAAAAAACATAATGACACGTACAACTACGCGATTTGTCGTACATTATTTATATAATATAAATCCGTTCGTATGTTTTATTCTTATTGAAAACGATAACTAATTTTGTTAATTCAATTATTTTAATTTGTCGAAGAACTGAACTGATTTGTTATAGTTCAATTGTTTTTCTTTTATCTACCATTTTCCTCGCTATAGTGAGGTGAAAAATTGTATGTTTCACTCGGCAGCAAAGTTGATTTGCGTCTCGTGCCTTGAAAGCCTCGCTAAGCTCAGGATTCTATTTTTGAATCAATATTAGATGCTCAGGTTTCATCACAAGCACTCGCGTCAAACAACAATGACACTAACTCTCCGACAACAGTCCATGACTTCTCACAAAAAACTATTTTTTTCGTAAAAGTTATCGAAAAACGTGTAGAAAACTTCGATCAACCAATAGAAGCCGATTATTATTGTTTGGCGCTATAATAGGTTTATCTGCTTCGAATATATATACCCACTAAACTCCTCACGATATCGGTCTTAAATCCCTACTTACTACGTAAATACACAGGTGCCTCCGTGGTGTTTGCTTTGGTGGTTAAATCAATCCATTAAAAGTGTGCAGAGCGTAAATGGGTGTTTTTCCTAATCCATCTCGGCGGTAGATGTCCGTGCATGATTGAAGCCTTTCAGACCGCCCCGATATTGGTCTATATTCACTTCTCGACGACACCGCGTCGGCGCCAGTGAGCGCGCGAACCTCGAACACGCCGTACGGCTGTACCATCGAGTTCCCTGTTCCCAACGCGCCAAAATTAAAAAAAATAACAAATATTTAATATAAGACTATTGATTTCTAGTGATTGTTATAGTGTTTGAATTATACAAAAATTTTTGTAGAATTTTTTTAAAGTTTAAAAATAAATTGTACTTATTAATAAAATAAATAATTATTTCAATAATATACAAGAAATATAGATGTGATTTACAAATTATTAGAGTTGTTTATTAGTGTTGATGTTTAAATTATTATAAGTGTGGTGCCATTGAAAAGTGAAAGTATTTTCAGAGAAGGTGCGACGGTGATAATAATAAATTAAAATATGAAAATGGATAATTGTAATTATTATTTTGTATAATAATTCAATTATAACTTGATATAATTATTTAATTTGGGTACTTCATCGATTGATTAGGTGTGGGTTTGGGCATCGTTACTAAAAAGCGTTTAAAACACGTGCGGAAAAATAATCCAACTATTTTTGCTCTTTTTTTTGTTTTTTTATATATGTGTTTTGTAAAATTTGAGAGAACTGCGTATGTAATTTAAGTAAATAGTTCTGTATTGTATTATGGCCTAGAGTTGTCTGAAATAAGAAAAAAAAAGATTTGATTTGATAGCCTATTTTATAGCCGCTTATAGAGTTTAAAAAAAAATAAGTTCATTACATTAAATTGAAAAATAAATTGAATCGTTGTCGATACAGAAAACTCTAAGGACGACGACATTGAATCCATATTTATTGGGTTTTTAAAAAAATATGCCGAAATTCAGCAAACAGATTAAAATCATTGAGACGGAAAGGATCAAAACATAACCACTCAATTGGACGGACCTAAATGAGCGATTCTCTGTAAAATTAAAATACATTTTCTTCGACGATGAAATTAAAAAGGAAAAATAGACATTGGCGCAAGAAATTTTGATTTTTTTTAACTATACATGCCTTAAACTATACCATTCGATAGTATTCGCTATTAAAAAACTAGCCATTGAATTAAATTTAGGGTTTGAAACTTTCAAGTACCCAACACGAACAAATCGAAAACCTTTTTAGACTTTTGTCACATCTAGTCAGACTAATGCGGCAGAAAACTGTACCGTTGCTATAAAAACCACACTTGATCATTCAGGTTGTTTTTTCTACCTAATTTCGGTGATAATTTTGGAAATTTTGCTTTTCAGTCAGGGTGTTCTGGGAAGTGGTACTCATAGTATACGGAATTCCCTAGTTTGAGACTGGGCAATTGATGTGGTTGTCTGGCACATATTATTATTATATGAAAGTCACCAAAATAATATGAACTACTTGAATCAGATTATGTATGTATGAAATTGTATCACTCTTCTCTTTAAGCATAAAAAAGTTATCGATTAATTTTGTTCTTAGAATCTTTAAGCCCGTTGCCTGAAAAGTTGTAATTTTATAGATGTGACCTTATTACACCAAAAGTGCGAAATGTAGAATTAGGGATTTCTATTATTTGTTCGATAAAGTTCTTAGGTTTTCGCGATTGTTACACATAGGAAATGAAACTATTTTTCCGGATTTAAATCGCATATATTTGTTTTTTCAAACAAACCAAACGTTTCGGGCCCTTTACAGGTTCGATGGTCACGGTTGACTGAGGTGGTACAGTCATCAATCAGTTATGTCTAATATTAATGCAAACCACCCTATTTTTCCACTATAGTTACAAAAGTTATTAATTAAATACCTTATTTTTAATTTTACAAAGAAACATTCAAATTTACGCTATATTATACATATTTTACAAATTTTTCTTAAGTTAAATTTATTATTAATTAGTGATGGAAATTGGAGTAAATTAAAACATATTAATTAGTAGTGGTTTGTTTGAAAAAAAAATTTAAATAAAATCCGGAAAAATACTTTCATGTCCTATCGATAAATTATGTTTTACTTCAGAAGACTACGTCGTTGTAAAAGCACTTATTTCTTCGCAGTGACTTGCGTACGTGTGCGTTGTTTTTTTATAATCTTTAACAAACCACTTTTTCCAGTGTTGACTTACCCTACTTTCCATTTATTTATGTAGACAGGTGAGATTTTTTTATAATATCAAGTGACGGGACGAACAATTCGCACGACTATTGTTAAGCGATAAGCCTAACAGTTGCAGTGCCACTCAGAGCTTTAAATCGTAAAGATCTGAGGTGTACTGCCACTGCGCCTGTTACTCTGCTCATGTGTCTATAATTTCATCAGCACAATTACCTTTTAAACTGGAACGCAGTAACGCTCCGTAATGCATACAGAGAGCGGGTGCGCGGCGGATATAATTCCGTGTATTTATATAGACGACTACACACCGAGCGCGGGCGCAGGACGGGCGCAAGCTCGGTGTATTATGTTTCACGCTTAAATTATATGAATAAAATTGGGTCTCCGCGGCAAGGCGCCCAAGATGTTAGCAGCGTTGTTTTACGCCGTGTCTATGTGAATCGATTAATTCGAACCGGAGTCGGCCATGTTCAAAACGTGTACTTTAAAAAATGTAGATCCACATTAACTGTCATCGGGTTCTTGGTATTAATTTTCCACCCCGGCGCCTGCTGACCGGGGTCCCTGTCGACCCTCGTCACGTCCTTGTAGGATCGGTGCTCACTCATATATTTCTTTATTGCTTTTAGGAAATGCGTTTCGTTTGTGTAAAGCAGAAATTACGACAGATATCACCAAAAAGAAATGCACTGTAGTTTAACCAAAAATATACAATATTTTATTACGAACATATAGTTAATTACAAAATCTAATTATAAAATGTAACTTAAATGCCATGTAAAGATTTGCGCTTCTAATACTATTAATATTAGAACAAGGCATTTTCTGTTGAAACTTTCTTCTGTCTTCTGTCGTATTTTTTAATTATTTTTTTAATAACGCACACACTCAACATAGCCCCGCACTAGGGAAACCCTGTGTCGCGGCAGCCATGGACACACACATAGACAAATGAATGTAGGCCATACAAAATTTCTCCCGGCCCGGAAATCGAGTCACGGAGGAAGTTGTATCTTTCCGTACTTGTATATTAGCTCTAAGAGCATATGCACACTGAATTAATATATTTCTTGTTAGATTTGTATAAGACTCTATGTTTTCCTAAATAAATAAATACAGTTAAATGACGAGGTCTTAGGTTTTCGCAATTGTTACACATGCGCATTTGCGAAGGGATGTGCAGTTTTAATTTTAGTTTTGTTTGTTAATTTCAGTTAGTTTACGAAATTAAGCAACTACGTGAAATTCTAAGTCTTAACTCCAGTGGAGTATATTAGCTTCTTGATTGCAACGCGTAGTTTGCGCGCGGTTTAATAGATTCTCTACAAGCCACGTATGCGGTGCAAATGACGAATGAAGTGCGTTCGTGAAACGCGCGTTGCCGACGTGTATAAAATACGCGAGGCTCTAAAGATAAAACGTATTAGAGCAAGTATCAGATCGTGAACTATTGAAATTATAGTTCGATATCACTCGTCTAACCGAACAAATGAAACATAAAGCTATGTTAGTATTTTATAAAAATGTATAATAAGCATTGTGTCCGGTGGCCGACTGCGGGATATCACAAAAGGATATTTAATAAATATGTACGTCATACATCCTATTTCTATTTTAAGATTCTTAGCATTGTTCCGATCTTGTTATCATAAGACGATATTATAAGAAAACATCGGGAGATGGAAAAAATGGATCACTATTTTCTTTCAATCACTCGCTGTTGGTTGGAAAGTTGAGACCGGTATTTCCTTCTAGAATGTTCGCTCGATGGCTGTCATTTGTAACGAAGTACTAGTAGCAGTAGAGCTCCTTGTGGAAGAGTTCGTCCAGGGAAGTACTGCCACCTTACCTGTTTATTTACTCAGTGGCACTGCAACGACTTGTTCGTTCCGTCACATAATATTATACAAAAAAAGCTATGAATTGTTCGTTCTTTACTTACTCTCTGTCAACGCCATTTGTTCCTGTTTCAACAATCAAATTTAAACTGAAATCATATTAGCAATCTATAGATAAATCTATTATGATGAGATGACCATTTCGACTAAAGACTTCAATCTACTATAGACAAGAATATTTACAAAAGCTATGACGCTGGAATTTTGTCAAAGAGTACTGACCGTAATCAGACGCGACAGTCTATACCTGTTGGGAATGACCTAGGTAACCAGATAATATTGCGCGTTTACCAATGATATTTATCCATAGTTGGGGAATTAACGAAAAGTTCCTGGCACTATTAGTTCCACAATAAATTTATTTTTGCTTCGCAAGTGTTGTGCCGGTACCACAACTCAGTGGAACGCAGTGTTTGTATTGAACGCCGCATCTAGTAAGCTAGTACATAGATATCGTTGGTGTTAACTCGATTCCCCGTTTATCTATCAGACACTTATTTAAAAAAAACTAAAGAAGTGTAATATAAACCTGTTAAGCATTAGCGCTCGAGGCAAAACCGATGAGTATCTTTAGGTTCTTCGTATCAGATTTCACTCCGAACACGAACTAACTATGTTAACAAATTTTGCAAGTTTACTAACAAAGAAAACCCGTATATAATCCCAGGCAAAAGACGAACTTCCAAGGATTTTATTTTCTTTGAACACAATACTTAACCACGACAAGACACATTTTCTCAATTTGTTATTGTTGAAGTAAAGGGAATTTCGAGTTCTTAAATCTTTGTGAAAACATAAATTTTTTAACCGACTTCAAAAAAGGAGGAGGTTCTCAATTTGACTGTATGTTCTTTTTTTTTGTATGTATGTTACGAGATAACTCCGGTATTTGTGAACCGATTTTCATGATTCTTTTTTGTTTGAAAGGGGGTACTTCCATAGTGGTCCCATTTCATTTTGAAGAAAATCATCCACCTCTAAGGATGGCTGTTCACGCATGAAGATTCATTTTTATAAATAGCGCCTAACTTTAATTTAGAAAATTGTTTTAATGGTTGATTTTGCTATTTCTCCAATTCAAGGCGTTTTTCTCTCCATATACTTTGAGTAGTGAGAACCGATTTTTATTATCTCCAGTGTCAAGTCCTGTATAGTGGCGAACTAGGGGATACTTCAATAAAACTTAGCAAATAGACGTAATTCCACGTACTTTTGAGGTCGGTTTTTTTAGTACTCTGTACTGAGATTATTGGTTGCTGTAGTTAACATTTCATTACATAATCAGGGATATTGTGGAACAAATGTATAAAAAATATTTATTTTTCGGACAACATAAATCCTTACAGATCCAGTTCCTTTTTTATGATACTTACCTGTAATTTCACCAGCACCCTTACCCTTCAAAACCGGAATGCAGTAATGTGAGCGTTGCTGTTTGATGGTGAAAATAGGTAAGATGGCAGTACTTCCCTGGACGAACTCTTTCACAAGAAGCTCTACTGCTACTTGAATGAGTTCTAATTAGTAACAGATTTACAAACTATGTTAGAACATTATTTTAAATTTAGATCTAATAAAATCTATGAGGCGCCTTATTAGAGGTCCCTCCATTTTCCCAGCAATCATTTGCCACTGTAACGTAGTACTTCAGAAAGGGAGTTTGTCCGCGCTTCCGCAAAGATCCCAAACGCGTCATGAACCTCGGTAGCTGCATCAATGTTCTAAAAGCTTTATCGTCTTGGGTGCGAAGAGCAATGTACGACTTTTTGAGCAGCGTACGTCGTTTCCACAGGCTTCCCGCGTTAATACATAATTTTTCTTATTTGCTGGCTGCGTGCTTGTCCTTAACAAGTATCAGTACTTTTCGAAGACCATTCATATAATTTAAAGACGTTGATACCTTCGTATTGAACGGCAACATATTTATTAATTCTTTGAAGGAACACCCTCACTTTAAAAGGTAATAATTGTTATATAAACAGCACAAATACATACATACACATATTCATACATATACACATACACCTTCACACAAGCAGACACACAAATGCGAACTCTACTATAGTCCATTTGTTTATTATTATATTGTAAAAATATAGTAATTGAAAAATTTATGTCTAAAGCTATTAATACAACGGAATTCAGTTATAATATGTTATCAATATGTATTTCAATTTGTTACATTATTCTTTAATACACAATATTTTAAGTCGCTTCGTTCTGGCATGGAATTACATAGTTTTTATGTAACGTAAAAAAATGAGTTGTAATCTGACTAACTTTGTAATTGGCGATGTTAGTAGATTATTCAGAATTGTAAACCAAATTTAAAAGCTGTAAAGTTTGCAAATAAATAAATAAATATAGCAGACGGTCTCGGCAATGTTGTCCCAATATGCTCTCTACATCGGGGTTTCTGCATCAGAAATGTAACTGCGCTGGTCCGTTACGATCTTTCTTTCCATTTCAATGCCGGTAGTATTTCACAACAAGCAGCCTTCAATGACGTCATCCACCTGACCACAGAAAAACGTGCAGGCTGTACTTGAACCCACTGGCATTTCTCGAGCCGATTTCGATATATTGGCACTCCAAAACACCAGCATAGCACTGGGCGGAACGATTAAACTTTCAGAAGTACCAGGAAGTAAACTCTAAATATTTATCGCCACAGATCAAAGTTGGAGCCCAAGGTTGTAGGCCCTAGTACCTCGTTTTTGTACTTTAAAAATGAATATTGACCGATTGGAAGACCTATATTGCAGGTACCTCGTCTAACGTATTGGCATGACCATACAAACACTGAAAGCTACCAGCATTTTTTGGCACCGTGCCGCGGGGATTCACTCTCTCTTTCTAATCTGGCTCTAGTAAAGACTATGTATTATATTTATTTATAAATATTTATAATATTCATAACGGATATTATACAATCTTTTCATTTATACAACGTTGTGTAACGTCACAATGAGATCAGCACAATTCAGGGGATGAAGGGAGAAAAAATCCGTCATAGGGTTAATTCTTTTCCTGGGACGTCGTGACTTGGTGACATAATTTATGTTTTCGCTTCTCGTTTATGTTAGAACACGTCTGATGGTGATAGATTAAAACCCGTATTTATTAACATAGTCCGGATTATAATACATTCAGCGATTAGGGATTTGTTTTTCTCTCTTTTGTGACGTAATGAACCAGTCAACCTGCTAGGTATATAGTCGCGTGGCGCCTTACGAAAAACTCTTTTTCTATTATTTTCATATTTTGAATGAAACAGTAATGAATTCAAAGTCCAGAGAAAGTTACGAGAATGAATTCATGATTTCAAGAGGGTACTTGATAATATACAGGCCTTAATCGTCTATAATAGCTGTGTTTAAAAATACGACCAATTACGAATACAAATTCAATGATTGGTTTCAATTATTAAAACTCTTGTTGAACGTAATTCGTGTTCCTGTATTGTTTTTACTTAAAATAACAATACTTATATAATCATATTATGCGACTTTCGTTTATCAAATTTTGTGTCTAAAGCTCAAAATTTATAATGCTGTAGAATGGAATGAAAGCCGTAGAAGAATTTTTCGAGAGAGCCAAAAATCAGGTCGTGGGTCCTCCGGAAAATTCTTGCCCATTCTCAGGAATTCTCGTAACTAAAGTATTGTTAGTTTATACGTTACACAACTGACATAAAGTCAATTATGTTATGTATAATTTTGTAATAAAAATTCGCTACCATTCCCTTCCGCGGCTATAGGAATTGAGCCTAATTATACAAGTTGTACCACTAACAAAAAGACGTAGACCCTTTTGGGTTTCTGTTGTACACACATTAATTTTGACGACCTCTGTGGCCTAACGGTTTACATTGTGGGCGCTGGATGCGGAGGTCTCGGGTTTGATTCCCGGTAGGATCAATTTGGGAAAGTGCCCCAGAATTCTTCTGATACTCGTAGTACAGGAAATTCTGTGGCTTGAGAACGGGCAATTGGTGCGGTTATCTGACTCATATTACTAACTGCCTCAGTGGCCGAACGGTTACTATGTTGGTCTGCTACGCAGAGATCGCGGGTTCGATTCCCGGGCCGGGAGAAATATTTGTATGATTTACATTTATTTCTCTCGTGAGTTTGGATGTAATTTGCGATACAGGGTTTTCCTACTGCGGGGCTATGAGTGTGTGTGTTATTATTATAGTGTGTAGGAGGTCAACGTAGTGTGTGCGTTATTGTTACATATTGTTTATATTCATTCATCTTTTTTCGTTTTTATCATCATCGTCAGCCCATTATAAGTCTCACTGCTGGCTCTCATGTCTCGGGTATTCTTTGAGGTTTAGGCCATAATTCCCCACACTGGCCTAATCTAATCATTGTTATCAATCATCACAGGTCTTATCACGATGTTTTTCTTTATAGTTAGCGAAAGATATTGCTACTAAACATGCACTAATAAATTAAAGTCATACGTAATAAACATATGCCGTAACAGAGATTCGAATCGTCTTTCTTTCAATTGATCAAACGTTCTCTAGGCGGTTGTAGTTTTCACAGAAAGTACATTCCAGAAATATTCCAAAAGAATTCAAAAATTCTGTGATCACGTAAATAGTTACACGTTCTCTGAATCAATTAAGTCTCACGCAATTCTTATGAAATGTATACCAATTTTGGGACTTGAATCAAGAGTTGTTTCAAAAGCAGACAAGGATAATAATTTGTACATGTTACGATCGTGTTTGTTTTTTATCGTGCGTTACGTAGCTCACTAAACGGATAATTGCCGCGAACAAGTTGTAGTCTTACAGTTTCGCCAATGGACTTTTAATTGTGATCGAGGTTGAATGAAACTTGTTAGAATAGCTGTAAGACAGTTGTAAAACTAAGATACCACATTTATCGTCACGGAAACACGATAACCTGGGGGTTTAGTCCCGTTAGCGGTCCGACATCTGGCAATAATTACCGTCAAATAAGTTGTACTCGGCGAAGTGTTGAATAATAGGAAACTTAAAACATCTAAAAATTAAGTGTCATGCAAATATTTGACAGTGAACACTTAAATTTTTATTGAATTGATATCGAATATAATTTTTTGTGAAATTACTTCAGTAGTTTGTTATAATTTTAAATACAAAGATCGTACACTTAGAAAATCTTTATTACTAGATAAGTAATGTTGAATTATTATTTTTTTTATTATATTGTGTATTGATAAGTAATAAGTATATTGTTAATAAATGATTAAGTTTTCCATTTTTTGACTACCCTTGCAAATCTGCGCATGACAGCGCAAGCACCTAAACATCAAAGACATTGCGCTTTCGCAGGGAAGATGTAGTAATACTGTGATACCATCGCTGTAAACATAAAAACGCAATAATCCATTATTCCGTTATTTTCAACTTCATTAAATTGGGAAGCCAGTCTTTTTTAAAAATAGAAAGGGATATAAAACAATGGATTTAAATTTCCGTTTCAAAGTATAGAAAATTAATACATATTGTACCGAAGTTAATTGACACAACGACAGTCCTTCAGTTATATAAAACGATTTATTTGGTTGTCATCGCTACAAAGCCACATAATGAAGGTTGAACTACACGTCATCATTTCGTTATTTCGAGGAGCAGCTATTTAACGGAATTTCCGATGAGCCGACAAAACTGTTTTTGGTGAATTAATACTAATTTTGCCGGGATGAGCCTCTTTTCGGGACTATTTATCTTCGTTCCGGAATCCCGTGACCCGGGACGTCAGCGCATGCAAAAACCGCAAGCGGCAAATATTAATGACACTTAACATTGTCTCTTTTTGCCTTTACAGGTTCATGTCAAAGTATTTCCTATAACCTATTTTATGCAATACACTACCATAACTATAATTATTTCGTAGTTCCTTCAAAATACGCTAGATGGCATTGATAAATTTACCTTGAATGGTGACCATGAATTTTAATTACAGGACAAAATGTGTTCAGCTATTAACAGCTGCTAACTAATTATGACCCGTGCTTGAATGACGAAATTATCTGATAAGTGCATTTCTTTTAAGTACCAGTAAAACTCATTGAGAAAGAGCATGTCCAGGCCTGCCACCGTATCTATTTCTGCCGCCAAGCAGTACTGCGAGCATTACTGCGTTCCGATTTAGAAGGGTGAAGGTGTTGGTGAAACTATAGGCACATGGTCTCATCAACTGTATATCTCAATGTGACAAGTGCAGTGGCAATGGCCACCAGGTCTTTGTGACTTTAAGCTCTGAGCACATGTTGCTTGCCACCAGGCGCACAAATTGTTCGTCCCGTCATTTGATATCATGAAAAAAACTGATTTCTTACTTTTGATGTGGTAAATTGTTAACTCCGCTATTTCATGTGTTGCTCTTGTCCTACTTGGAAAGAGTGTATTTTGAATTATACCGAATAAATGATTAACCAAAACCGTAATTTGATTTTGTTCGGATTGTCTGACGTCATTGGATTGCTCGACACTTACAGAAGTATCTTCATAAGAAGACATTCATCATTCATATGAAGTCAGTCGTCTTTAAAATACTTTTTAACGTCAAAGGTCATTTATTTAAAGATCGAGCTTTAAAGTTTAATAAACATTAGCTTGGTTAGGGTTGGGATATAATAAAGGCAGGTATATTTTAAATAACAATGACAAGCGCGGAGTGGAGACCATTGAAGAGCTCTCCTGTTCCGCCGGGAAGTTAATGAGCGCGCGGAATTCTACTCTGGCTTCTAGAAATCTTTTAATCATAAATGTTTAGAAATATTTTTAGTTTGGAAGATATCTATTTATTTTTCAGGTAAGGATGTAAAGGATCGACATTTGCCGAAGTCATTTGTCGAAACTCGCCAAGACATATAGAGCTGTGGAATCTCATCATTAGGCCCTTAACCTTTGAGATTGAAACGGTACGACTTCTCGGTTTTTGTTCCACTTGTGGAAACTTTTATTTGGCATTGAGCTGTTCGTAGAGAAATAAAATAAAAAATGCAGGCAAACAAATAATTGTTTTCAGTAAGATCAACAAATAGTAAATTATTTTTTTACGTTTTACTGTAAACTAGACTCAAAGTATTTTTTCGAAAAGAATATTACCGATGCGGGTGTCTAAATATGGTACAGTTTTTGTAAATATTATAACACAGGGAACTCGACGGTAGAACTACGATGTATATAAAATGAAAAACACGTTTGATGCACGCCTGAGGACTCTTCCGATCTTGTCTGTTACACCTCTCACGTAAGGTAAGATGGCAGGTCTTCGCTCGACTGTTCGTGGTTTCACACGGGGTCTGCGGCATTGTCTAATTTCTATTAATAATAAATTAAACTTAATAAAAATTCATTCAATAAAATAATTTGTAAAACTTAATGTAGCGTAAATTGGAATGTTTTCTTTGTAAAATTAAAAATAAGGTATTTAATTAATAACTATTGTAACTATAGTGAAAAAATAGGGTGGTTTGCATTAATATTAGACATAACTGGTTGAAGACTGTACCACCTCAGTCAACCGTGACCATGGGACCTGTAAAGGGCCCGAAACGTCGGTTTGTTTGAAAAAACAAATATACGCGATTTAAATCCGGAAAAATAGTTTCATTTCCTACGTTGATTTCAGTTCACATCATTGTTAATTCAGTAAAAAATATGCGTACTGCGATACTCAATTCAAAGTTATCACTATTAAAGATCATATTGCAATGTCATCTACTAGTTAGTACCAGTAGAGCTCCTTGTGAAAGAGTTCGTCCAGGGAAGTACTGCCACCTTACCTATTTCTGCCGCCAAGCAGTAATGTGAGTGTAGCAGCCATCAGACGTGCCAGATTACCCTCCCCGGGTAGAGAAACCCTCTTCCGGGATTCAGGCACGTCTTAGTGCAAGCAAAAGTAACAATCATACACTATAAATCAGCATAAAGACCCACGTACCAAATAAGTATAAATAAGTTTCTTTACCAAAATATAACCAGTCATCTACCAACCAACGAGTCAATTATTAATATCTTATATCATCATGGTGCAGCGGTGACAACTAACACCTTTTCACCTGCGTCATGGTACAGTGAGCATTACTGCGTTTCGGTTCAGAAGACCAGACCAGCCCCCCAACATCGTTCTCGAATCGAAGGGCGCTTTCCGAGCTATTCAGAACATAAACGGTCGACTCGTATTCGGATACGATATCGTTATCCAACAGCGTTTACGGAGTTACTCGGTGAAATAGATTATAACAAAAATTAAAATCCTTTTATACACATTTTTAAGACTTTAATGGCCTAAAATATAGGTATGCATTAGTCTTGCATTAAAATAAATTAATAAAATTATAGAAACAATCTACAATCTTCAAATATACAATCTTTTATAGATTTCTCATAGATGGCGCTACGACTAAAAAGTCGTTGAAAAACCAAATACAAAGACACGACGCAAGCACATAGAAAAATTCGTGAGGTCCGTTGGTTCGTCCCGTGGCTTAGTTGGTATAGCGTCTGGCACGGTATGTAAGAAGGCGTCGGTTCGAATCCGACTGGATCGAAGGAATTTTTTCTGAGTGTTCGATCTTTGTATTAATAATTATAACAAACTAGTGGAGTAATTTCACAAAAAGTAATTGAATATCAAATCAATAAAAATTTAATTAAAATTATACAAAATCCAGACTATTCAAAATAATAAGAGATTTCCATATTACATTCTTGCTTTGTAAACAATAGGACATTCGATAACTGTGTTCTGGATAACGTTTGTAGCCTTTGCCGGTCGAGAAGTTCGAATAATTATACTTGAGTGACGTCATTTCGGTTCGGTTTTGAATACGACAGTTTGACATTCGATTAGAGTGTTGTGAATAAAAACTAAAAGAAATCGTACGATATCTAATTGAATCGGTCGACAACAGAGTTATTGTAAGGTTCTGAATGGACCTGTGAAGGTTGCAGAAGCCTGCCGAAAGCGAGCAGCGCAAGACCGGTCGATGTGGTAGTCTTTGGGGGAGGTTTATGTTCAGCAGAGAACATCTTTCGGTTGATATTATGAATCGCAAAAATCCTAGAGTACAAAAACAGACTACGCTATGTTAATCTTCGTTCCTCTAACGATTTACATTGAGTTAAACTGCTAAAGGCAGAAATTCCCAAAATATAATATCTATATCTATACATCAGTTTGAAACCGGGTCAAGGGGCTATTGGTGGGCAAGGAGAGCGTTATGTTTAATTCATGCTGCTTCAATTTGTTGTATATTGTATGCGATGTGCGTACAGGTTTATACTCCACACATACATAAATACGTAATATAATGTATATGTCATGGCATAATTATAGGAGTAGAGAAAGAGTTCGTCCAGGGAAGTACTGCCGCCTTACCTATTTCTGCCGTCAAGCGGTAATGTGGGCATTACTGTGTTCCAGTTTTGAAGGGCAAGGGTGCTGGTGGAATTATATGCACGTGGGACTTGTCAACTTACGTCTCAGGGTGACAGGCGCAGTGGCAGGTGAAGTTTGTGATTTAAAGCTCTGACTGGCCTTTATGGATAGGCGTGTCGTTCGCCACCATGCTAAAAAGAAATAAAAAAGCAATCTCAGCGGCAATTGTGATTATATTATTCAACAATGTTAAATCTTTGTGTTTGTTCCAAATTTTTTTATTCTTTTTCTAACTGACTTTAAAACGGAGGAGGTTTTCAATTCGACTGTGTGTTCTTTTTTTTTTGTTTGTATGTTACGCGATAACTCCGGTATTTGTGAACCGATTTTCATGATTCTTTTTTTGTTGGAAGGATACCATCCATAGTGGTCCTATTTCATTTTGAGGAAAATGTTTCACCTCGAAGGGTGGCTGTTCACGTGTGAAGATTCATTTTTATAAATAGCGCCTAACTTTAATTTAGGAGCAATTACTTTAATGGTTGATTTTGCTATTTCTTCAATTCAAGGCGTTTTTCTCTCAATATACTTTGAGTGTCGTAGTGAGAACCTATTTTTATTACCTCCAGTGTCAAGTCCTGTATAGTGGCGAACTAGGGAATATTTCAATAAAACTTAGCAAATAGACGTAATTCCACGTACTTTTGAGGTCGGTTTTTTTAGTACTCTTTACTGAGATTATTATAATATCAAGTGACGGGATGAACAAGTCGTGCGCCTGATGGTAAACTACACGCCTGTCCATAATAGTTACAGTACCACTCAGCTCTTTAAATCGCAAAGACTTGAGACGCACTGCCACTGAGCCCGTCACCCTGAGACGTAAGTTGACAAGTACCATGTGCCTGTAATTTCACCAGCACTCTACCCTTCTAAGCTGGAACACAGTAATGCTGACATTACTGCATGGCGGCAGAAATAGGTAAGGTGGCAGTACTTCCCTGAACGAACTCCTTCACAAGGAGCTCTACTGCTACTAAATATAGCATCGATTCGCATGAAGTGCTTTTTCTCTCTTTTCTGATCTCACGCGATACGAAAAATGTAAGACCATCTGGCAATTCTGTTATTAGCTGTCAGTACAATATATCTAATAGAAAAAATTAAATAATCTGACTACAGACTGTTGTTTTACTCTATCATTTGTCAAAATGGAAATAATTCGAACAAGATTTTCATTAAAAAGCATTTTAATGGTAAAAATACGATCTTTTAATTGAGTCCCAGGGTTTATTCATCAGAATGGTAACGAATGGTAATGACACTCATTACCATAGACAATGTAGAAGCGACGACGTGCTACCAAATGTCTATATATAATCTTTGAAATTAATATTTATGGGGTCGCGTATGAGCAAATTCTGGACGAGCATCTTGAGAAATTTAACGTTTACATGTGCTTTACGATTTACATATTATTGTATAGTGTGTTATACGGGGGATTAACTTATCACTATCATGTATCAATTGTACGTTGCAATTGGTTCCTTTTTTCACTATTACTCGCTTTCGTCGACATACATTTATGTATGTTTAGTAAACTTACTAAACATACATAAATGTAAACTTACTAAACATACATAAATGTATGTACGTTAGTTACAAATTCAATTCGTAATAATTCGTTCAAATAGGTAAGTTTAAATTACGGTTTACAGAGTTTTAGTCTTTAACTTGCAGTTGTTGCAATTCATTTCAGATAGCATGATTCCGGTGATGTTTGAGATTTGAAGATTCTAAGACGTTGTGATGTAAAATCGAATGAATAAAAAAATCTTATCGAAATAATTTGTAGTGAAGAGAGAATCGATTTACAAGGAAAATTTAAGAACAAATAATAAATAAAATATAAAGGATTCAATTATTATGTTATTACCTTACGAAAAAAACTACACAATAAATAATAATCTCAGTACAGAGTACTAAAAAAACCGACCTCAAAAGTACGTGGGATTACGTCTATTTGCTAAGTTTTATTGAACTATCCCCTAGTTCGCAACTATACAGTACTTACTTGACACTGGAGATAATAATAATCGGTTCTCACTACTCAAAGTATATTGAGAGAAAAACGCCTTGAATTGGAGAAATAGCAAAATCAACCATTAAAATGATTGCTCCTAAATTAAAGTAAGGCGCTATTTATAAAAATGAATCTTCATGCGTGAACAGCCACCCTTCGAGGTGGATGATTTTCTTCAAAATGAAATGGGACCACTATGGAAGTACCCCCTATCCAACAAAAAAGAATCATAAAAATCGGTTCACAAATACCGGAGTTATCGCGTAACATACATATAAAAAAAAGAAGAATGAATTGAGAACCTCCTCCTTTTTTGAAGTCGGTTAGTTAAAAAACCAACAACAATCAAATAAAAAGTCACAACAAAGCATAAAAGCAACTGCAACGAAACGAAATTTGAACAATTACTCCAAAAACATCACGCAAAGCTCAAAACTAAAAGAAAATGACAAACATACAAGGTGTAGGCACTCGTATTGACGCAAGATACAAAATAGTCGATATGATTTATCGATTTCATGGTGTAAATCTCTATGAATGAAATATTCCGTTTTATGCATCAAGTAATCGGGGTATTTTATCTTTATCGTTTCGTTTTCTTTCAACTTTATATAATCTAATTTTTATTTAAAATTACATCAAATATTGTTTGTTTTTGGTACATTATGATAAATGTACTATTTGTCTTTGTAACGTGATTGTAAGATTAGTTATAAATAGTATGCGTGGAACGTAAAAATTGAAAGTGTCACAGGAGTCATCCTATATGAAATGGAATAGAAAGGGAAGTGTGTTTGAAATTAGTTAAAAATAATACTATTCCAAATCTATCGTATTACGTTCAAGTCTGGATCAAAGCGTTCGAAATCAAACATTCTCTTTAATAGCGATCGTAACGTGTTATATTATCATTGCTTTGTTATTGTTACTTCGTACTCTAGCACAGATGTTTATACACTGAGGAGGCATTGAATAATCGTTTTTAAACAATCACTGTTTTCTATTGGAATATAAATGTTTGTTTCAAATCGAATGACTCACTGTTCCAGGTTCACTTCATTTGACTGCGCTTTGCTTTAGTTGGGTTCCAATGTTGTTGTGAAAAAAAGTCTTTTGTTCAATAAATAAAATAAATAACGCTTACACTCATATCATAGCTCGACACTAAGGAGACCCTGTATCGAGTGTGCCGTGGACGCACACACACAGACCACCACAAATTACACCCAAACCCACGAGAGAAATAAATGAAGGTTACTGCAGACAGTACTTCCCTGGGCGAACTCTTTCACAAGGAGCGGTGCTGCTATTAAAGGAACACAGCTTCAGTTTATGAAATAGTAATGAGAAACGATCAGTGAAATCGAGATTCGAAAAATATGTTGACTGAAGTATGACATATTTTAAGCAGTGTTATTGTATTATAAAGTGAGATCTGAAACAAATAGATGTCGTTCTAATTTTTTTATGTAACGGTTTTTAGCCACTCAATGAAGATCCACCTATTATCTCTTATTAAAAATTCACAAATATAATATAAGATACAGAAATAATTATAATAAACAAAACGAAGTAACATTAAAAGTCCGTATAGACTGCGAACGCTGCCAGCATTTTGGGCCGCTTGCTGCCGAGGATCCAATTTCATGACAATTTAGGTTTAATTATGAAGTATCTTACCTTTATTTGTTTCTAGGGTAAATAAATTTCATTTTAGTATGATAATATCAATTTCATTAATTTCGCTTTTCCTTTTACAATTTCGTTCCAAAGATTAACAGACAAATTATCCGCTCAGGGTTAACGAAAATATCTGTATTTGTTTAACGCAAATAATAAATAGGAAAGAGGGATTTGAAGAAGTAATCTTTATACAGTATAATAGGAAATATTTATCAGAGTCTAATAAAATAGAGTACATTTAGAACCCAAAACTTGTTTTTTTTTTTGTAAAACCGGCTGACATTTACGTAATTTCAAGTTATATTCGCGAAGGGTTAATTTTTTTATTCGGATTTATTTAACACAAAATAGAGATAGGAAGTATGAATGTAATATAAGTTTTCTTTTCAATAATGGTAGTAGAAGTATTTATCAGAGTGGTAATCTCTGTGATTTAAAAAAATGAGTGCACATTTGGACATTCACAGAGTGAACTTAATTTTAGTATATTTGTTTATGTAAAACTGGCGGATACGCAATGTCACGTTATATCCGCGTGGCGTTTATATATTTTTTGCATCTGAATTTATTTAATGGAAATAGAGATAGAAAGAATGTAAAAAAGGTTTCAGTTCAGTAAAAAAAACATCTCAGAGAGTTAAATCATTGCGAATAAAAAATGAGTGAACATTTAGAACTCAAAATTTTTTGGTAACTTTTTGTGTAAAATGTGGCAGACGTCTTGGGACATGCGATAAATCATGAAGAACATTCTACCGTTTTACTTATCGATGTAATGTAACTTGAATATTAAACACATTTCAATGTCACCAATATCCAATAAAGAACGTTTGAACAATTATGTTGCTAATTAAAAATAGATAACTGATATTGACTTGTATTTATGGTATATTTAGTTGGTCTTTATTTTTTTGAGATACCAAGTGAAGGGACGAAAAGTCGTGCGCTGTTGATAAGCGCCATAACATTTGCAGTGGAATTCAGAGATTTCAGACACAAGGATCTTAGGGGCACTGTCACAGCGCCGGTCGGCCTGAGACATAAGTTGACAAGTCCCATGTGCCTGTGATTTCATTAGCACCCTTATTTACTCTTTAAAACCGGAACACAGTCTTCTTTTTCATGTGCCATCTTCTAATGAAGGTCGGCGATTATAATAGCAATCTGAACTTTGGATACTGCAGCTTGGCAGAGAGGTAAGGTGGCAGTACCTCGCAGGACGAACTCTTTCACAGGGAGCTCTACTGCTACTATAATTTTGTTGTATTAATTTTTTATTTTATTTTATATGTTATTTTTATTTTGATAATACACAGGTAAGATAAAAAAGACAGTAAAGTTAAGTAAACTTAAGTACTAGAAAGTAAAACTAGGTTTTTTAAATTGTATGAATAAAATTGGGTCCCCGCGGCAAGGTGCCCAAGATGCTGGCAGCGTTCCCACTTTGTATTGTTATGCTAATGCGTTGGGCAAGGTAGCTGCCGGCCCTTGGGTTTTCCAACATTCTATTAATTTTATGGATTAAATTTTGTACAGATAAGGGGTATTGTGACCTCACGGGCCAAGGGTTTCGATCCAAAGGCTGTAAATAGGTAGTCGGAGCCAAGATCCTGGCACTTATTACTTTTTATACATTTACTTTGACTTAAATGGCGATAATACTGTTTAACACATTGTTGACAATTTAGAAATTTATTATTTGAACCTCGTGTTTGTTTATTAATGTAAAAAAATGACACATATATTCTGTTCTTACAAACAGTACGAACATGTAAGAATAATCTGTAATCATTGATTGGTCAATGACTGTAGTAGTAAAATTATCACAAATATTGAAATCGATCTTAAAATTTATTTTTATAAACAATAATATATAAATACAATTTAGTCACAAGCGCAAGCGGTTAAAAATGTCTTCCATCAGATACATCGTTGCATTTCGTACAATTTAACATTATGTATTTTGAAAATATTTAACCAAATTCTAATACTTTCGTGGAATGGGAACCTTGAGACCTGCCTGTAATATCTATCTCAGGCACTAGTCTCCCAAAAATAAAGTATAATATTAAAGTCACTAGTAAGTGAGCATTTCATTACATAATTTACATTGTATGTTGAAATATATATATTAATATACATAAAAACACGAACACGAAGATATTTATTTAACCAAAAACTAAATGTATTATTTAGAAATAATCATCTATTACATAACTATTTAGTGCGGTAAAGTGCTTATAATGTTATCTTTATAGCGCCGTTTAGGACTTCCTTCTAAATTGATCATAAATGTTGTTTTTATGGCTGTTAAAAAGTTATTAGTCCATTAGCACTATTAGTGTTAAGCCACCGGCGCGGTTATTAGTCCAATATCGCGAATATTCGCTTATCTCATTAATAAATTCATGAGAGCTGTGGGTAGCAGTAGGCGGTAGTTAGTTGCAACCTAATTAGTCGATAGTTAGGTTCCTGAAAATCTATTTAATGGTGTTCTATTTTCAGTCTTACCTTCCAGTCTTTTGTTATTTCACTAGGCATTCAAAAGACGAAGAATAATTTTGCGATGCTTTCCACAACCATAATTATGTCGACAAAGGAGTAAAAATTCATTAAATAATGTGTTATATAAATATACAATTAAAACTCAGGCTTTACAGAAAATCGAAGCAGCTTACATATGTTGCGTACAAAGGCATTGTTAATTAAGTACGCTTATTTTCGATAATTATTGCCTATGTATTACATTATATTACCATTAGTAGTCTGTTGAGACAACTACGCGACCGTAAGCTTTGTGGGTCTTGCTATTAGCTATACCGTAACAAAACGGTATAGCTAATAATATAACTAGTATTTTCTATAATCACAATAATTGGGAATGAATGAAAAATCTAACAGTTTTAGGTATAGCGGTCGTATACCACCTCATTTAAATATTTTAAGCTGCCAGTTCGTATATAATTAGGTGTAGGTTTGTAAAGGGAAGTTTGTAAAGCTATGTAATGAATGGTGAGACAATGTAAACCTTGTTTAAGAAGATAATTTCAAGGAGATTGAAGTATTTGGTTTTCAGATATAGTTTGTAGATGGCGTGGGGGCTGTTTACTTAATTTATTTTATAAGCAAACATTCAAATGTTTTTTTATAAATATAAACGTACGAGTATGATTGAGACAATGTGACCAGCTGATAAGTGACGTGTATAAATAATTGTTTAAAAAAAATACTCGTTCAATTGTCGCAAGCTATTGCATTAGGCGCCTTTCTACGAAACTTTTCTAAAACCGGGATTCCCAAACTTTTTTAGTAGACCACAATTTTCTTCTACAATGCGTAGACCCGTCATTCTAACACTGTGTTTTTTACTATACCGTCAAATATGTGTTTGACATCTGAAACAGTGCCAGGGAGAAACTTTGTAAAAAAAAATAAATTAATGTTAAGTCAAACTATTAAGTAATCTGTGGTTAAGTATGTATTTGTCTAATCGGATATCTTGTTTGTTTTAAGAACTTCAATTAGATATGTATATAATAAGAAAGTATCATGTATTTATATAGATATTAATCTGCGTAATATGAAATTTGTTTTACTTATTTATTTATTTAAACTTTATTGTACAATACACTGAAGTACAAATGGCGGACTTAATGTCATAAGGCATTCTCTACCAGTCAACCATTGGGCCAAACAGAAAAAAAAACACAATAGGTTGGTGCTACCCTAAAACAAGAAGAACAATATATGTACTAGAAAACTAATCGATAATTTGTATGGTATAAACAAATAACATACTATAAACATACTTATTATACATACACAATAAACTTACATATATTACATAAATTTACATAAATTTCCTTTTATGGAAAGCCGAAATTTGGTTACAACTTGCCTAAATGGGTTCCACTCTCGTAGGTCCCCATTGACTTCTCGTGCACCTATTATTTTTCGCTAACATGGATGCCTTGCAGGTTGGAGGGACGCCTGGGGGTCGATATGGATCACTTTGGAAATCATCGAACTAAACTTATTTTCATTCAATTATGATGTAGATAAGCAAAAAGAGAGACTACGAATTACAAACAATTAATAAAACAAAATAAATTCTGTTGGCTGACATATTTCTATATAAATACGTAATAAGTGTTTAAAAAACTTTTCTCTTAGTCTTAATTTTTCGTGTACAAATAACTGTACCATACAATATAATCCAAATACATAGTATCTTTGAGGGTTGTGCCCTAGGGCACCGAGTTTTATCAGATGCGAACTAAAAGCTCGTTTGTAAACGACTTGTAATTAAAAGGGCTAGACTCGGATATTTTGTTTATATAACAAAATTGTGTTTAACATGTGCTTTAGTATTCACGTATGAGACATGTTGTCTTTTAATGGAACTATATAATACGAAAAATATGTATTTTTTTCGTTTTGTTAACAACTAATGGAATTGAATTTTGTTTCACATCTATTCTTTTATGTTATTGTACTTATTTTTTTTGCACACAACCGGCAAAGCGTCTGACGACTCACTTGAATAACGTGAGTAACGTGAAGTAACGTAACTTGAATGACCTAAATGCGTTGTCGGTCGTTGGTTGAGCAGTAGATTTCTTCATCAAGGAGTACGTCGTATTGCCACTGCATCAATTTTTGCCGCCAAACATAAGTATTATTGCGTTCCGGTTTTAAAGGGTAACTGTGCTGGTGAAACAACTGATATGTGGGGCTGGGTCTGCTTTATGTCGGGTGATGGGCGTAGTGGCAGGTTTTATAAAAGAGTTCATCCAGGGAAGTAATGCTTCTGTACCAATTTCTGCAAGTAGTAATGTAAGCGTTGAGGATTTGAAAAGTAAGATTGTTGGTGATATTACAGGCATATGACTCGTTAATCTTATGTCAAAGGTTGACGGGCGCGGTGGCAGTGTCTCAAGTCGTGCGCCTGGTGGTAAGTGATACGCCTATTTATAGCAGTTGCAGTGCCACTCAGAGCCTTAAATCGCAAAGATCTGAGTTACTCTGCTACTGCGCCTATCAACCTGAGATATAAATTCACAAGTTTCGCCTACCCTTCATACTCAGAACGCAGTAATGCTCAACATAACTGCTTGTATGGCGACATAAATAGGTAAGGTGGCAGTACAGTACCTGGTCGAACTCTTTCACAAGAAGTCTCTTGCTTTTGTGAATCTTAAAAACCGGTCTTCGGCATCCATGAATGTCACCTGAAATAATAAGCTAAATACGATTGTATTTGTAGCTTATAACAGGAATACGAATTGGGATTCGCCCATGTTTCATAATTTAATACGAC
The DNA here is from genome assembly GCF_003589595.1 of Hyposmocoma kahamanoa. Taxonomy (NCBI): domain Eukaryota; kingdom Metazoa; phylum Arthropoda; class Insecta; order Lepidoptera; family Cosmopterigidae; genus Hyposmocoma; species Hyposmocoma kahamanoa. The sequence continues at coordinate 1,996,558 of NW_020653492.1, forward strand.
CAAAATATTTACCTCAAACTGCGGCGTAGTATGAATTTCACAACATTCGTTTAACACGTGTCGCCTTAATTAACGAAGTGGCAATGCCACACACTGACAACACAGGCCACCATTTTGAGTCTGTCGCCACAGAGACAACTCAGTGTGAATAACACAACATATACATAAGGCTTTTATATACATACATGGCTTTTATATAGATAAGGCTTTATGTTGTATTTATTTGCACGTCATAACAACACACCATGAACTCTGTGGAAGGTTGTAAAGAGCCGTAAAGATAATTTAATTATCACTTTGTTATGTTATGTAACTTAAGTAGTTTTGACAAATGTAAATCCACAGATACTCAATAATTTAATTGCTCTTCACAAGTAAAACAGATGTTGCAATGATTTTAAGTACAATTACGGGTTCAAGAGAGTAAGGAGTGCTGGTGAAATTAGAGGCACATGGGACTTGTCAACTTATGTCTCAGGGTGATGGGCGTAGTGACAGTGCCCCTAAGATCTTTGCGATTTAAAGCTCTAAGTGGCGCTGCAACTGTTATGGATAGGTATGTCGCTTACCATCAGGTGCACGACTTGTTCGTCCCGTCTCACTTGGTATTATAAAAAATAATAAAAAAATATCCAGCAACTTGTACTTGATATCAGCTTACATTTGCTGATGACTGGATCCCACTACCATGAAAGCTTAAGACCGTATTCTCGATTGAAATTACGATACTTTTGAATTTGAATAATAATAATAATAATAATAATATCGTTTATTGCAAAACATGTTGTTACATTTAAGTCTTATAGTAGTTGGTAAAGAATCAAACATGTGCCCTGTAAGGGCGCAGCAATGTCAATTTTTAACATATACATTATAAATTATAATATTTTATTGCAATGATAATAAATAAATCTAAGCAAATATATTCAGAAAGTTAAATGATTTAATTTTAAAATGATTGTCAAATTTAAATTTAAAGTATTTGAAGAATAATTAATTTTATTTATCAATAATTAATCAGTTACAAATTAATTATTTATTAATTAATCGTTAAACTATCCTAGTATTGTATAATAATAATAACATTTGTCAATTAAATCTTCGTAATAATTGCGTTTATTTAGTCCGTGATATTATCATTCTTCATTTATTTTATTAAATTACATAATTATAATATTATATTGTTGTAACACAGATAACATACCAACATTACATTTTTTTTATAACATTATGAACAATTTTCTTCGTCACTAAAAAACTGCAATGAGTAATAGCATTTTTGAGACAGATGTTTACTTAGACGGTTTTTAAAAATTTTTAGGCTATTCATCAATTTTAAAAAGTTAGGGAGTGCGTTATAAATTTTAATTGACATAGAATATAGCCCCAAGTTAACCATTTGCAGTTTTGAAACTGTTAGCCTGCATTTGGGTCTTAATTTTTCTGAACGACAATACAGAGGATATGCATCCAAATTATTCTTGACAATAAGACACATTTGTAAAATATATATATACATGTTAAAGTCAAGATATTATATTTGATGAAATACGATTGGCAGCTGGTAAACGAGTCTATATTGGCGAGTATACATTTCTTCTGTAACGCCAAAACTTTTTTACGTAAGTGCTGTTGCCCCACAACAACACCATAGCTAAGCCAGGCATGAGAATACGCATAGTAAGCGTTAGTTGCTGTCTTAAGATTAATCGATTTTTTGTGTTCGTTCAGAGCATAAGTTTCACTTATGCTCATGCTTGACAATTTACCAACAACTTTATTTACATGATCATTCCAATTTAAATTGCCGTCGATATTTATTCCTAGGAGGCAAAGGGAGTTTACAGAATCAAGCGGAATGTTGTTAAATTCATAAATTAAGTTTATAGTGCGTTTTTGATAAGGTCTGACCTGCATTAATTTAGTCTCGTTAAAATTAACTTCTAGGTTATCGTCATTAAGGCAGCTTGTTATTTCAAATTTAAATTCAACAGTTCGTGAAGTTGTGTAGTATTGAGGCAGGGTAGAATCATCGAAATGTCGTCGGCGAAAAGAATGCACTGATATTATAAAAAAAGAAAAAACAGTCGTTGATATAAATTAAAAACAACAAAATAGGATTCATGTGGTACAATTGTACTGTAGTAATGACGACTTGTGCAGTAAAGTTTTGCGGATGAACTACTATATATGTCTGAATCCATATTTTCTTTGAATTCAGACGGTTGCAATATTGGTAAACGGCGTGTGTTTGTCAACACTACAATAAAACAAAAGGTTGAACTGTTTTATCGCCCCAGAAAAGGGGCCGCTAGTCGAGTGAGCGACGCGATAAGGTGTCGGTAAACAATTTGCGACGATTTTTCTCTATTGTCTTCCATTTCTTACACTTTCTTAACCTCCTAAGGCCCCGTGAATCTTTGAACGGGAACTTCAAAATGTACGTAATATGTAAAGTTAATAAGATCTAGACAATATTACCTATTCCTGTGATCACGTAAACGCCCAGTGCACATTGAAATTGCTTCGCTTTTGAATTTAACGCTATGTATTGTATATGTCCATGGGCTATCTAGAAAAATATGTTTATCATTCAAAATTGAGGGCATAGTTGCCGGGGCCTGAATCACGTAATTATATTTAGTCTATTTTACTGTACATTGAGCGTTTAGTGTTTTTCCCATTGTAATTTGCTGGGTCGTAGGAGGTTAATGACGTATACTGTAACTACTTGAGTGTTATTAAACAATACTAATAGAAATACATGTGTATTGTATACAAATAATTAATGATTTGTGGATGAAAACTGACTTTCCGAATTGCTTTATCCATAAATCTAAATATGAAACCATGGCCACCTTAAATATGCGTAGCGATGATGTGATATGAAATTTGAAAAATAAAAATCGAAACTACTTTATTTGATTTTGTAAGTAATAAAAAATTAAATAAAAATTCATAATAAAACATAATATATGATGTATATAATCAAATGTGATTTTAACGAAGATTTAGCTACAGCGGACTACGCCGTAGACCTTAGTAAACGTAGAGCTTGCGATTCTACCATACTAATTTTTGAAAATGAAAGTGGACGATTTATTGCAATAGTTAGAAAGCAAACTACAATCGATCTTACACCAAAAAAAGTATGTTTGCAAATAAGGTGGACTCAGTAATGCAGGGATACTTTTTCAATTACTGGTGAGGATATATTAGTAGCTGTAGAGCTTCTGGTGATTTGTTCAGGGAAGTACTGCCAACATACCTATTTCCGCCAAGCAATAATGTGAGCATTGATGCGTTCTGAAAAGTAATTGTGCTGGTGAAAATATAGGCACATGATCCGGACTGAACTCCTTTAAACCAAACGATCTTACTTACCTATATGAGTGAAGAAATAATTTTCTCACAGATGGCGCTACGGCGTAAAAAGTCGTTAAAAACCAAATGCAAAGATCCGATAACAAGCACATAGAAAAATTCGTGAGGTCCGCTGGTTCGTTCCGTGACTTAGTTGGCATAACGTCTGACACGGTTTGCTGGAAGAAGTCGGTTCGAATCGGATTCGATTGAAGGGTTTTTTTTCTAAAGTATTTGGTCTTTGTTATTATTGGTGTACCAAAATCTTGTGGCATTAAATATTAGAAAAATCTAACGACTTTCACCTGGCAATATTAACTCGTTACATGTTAATTCAAAATATTACTTGTGTCAAATGGCTGCCTGCTAAACTTTTTTCACTTCAAAATAACGATTTTGTAGCTATAATTACTGAGAATCTGCTTCAATCTCAAGCAAAAAACATTGTAAAATTGTTTATCGCAAAATCAACGACGAATTAGGTACATCTAAGTCACAATTCACGATTTAGAAGTGGGTCTCAAATCTTTCCGATTAGTAGGAGTAAATTAACTTGATCTTTGAAATTTTAACGAAGCTAATTCAATGGTGCTGGTCGACAAGACCCAGTGTGTAGGCAATGATTGGTAAAAAAAAGGTAAATGGTGTAAATGCGAGGTACTTCAAACTGCAAACGTAACTAAATCTATATCCCACAATGTAATTGATATTTTTTGTTTAATGACATATTTAAATTTGTCTACGTGCCATCAGGTTTTGATACACCTATAATAATTATAACAAACTAGTTGAGCAATTTCACAAAAAATAATTTAATATCGTGGTAGCAAACCATCGTGACATTCAATAAAAACTGAAAAAATTGAAACGACCTTTTTTATTTGACTATTTTTTATATCTGTATAGCTGGAGCTTATCTTTAACACAATATCATGGCATTGTGCATAATAATAGCTTCAGCTCCTTAAGGAACGTACGAAATTAGCATAAGTTTATTTCCGTCAGAATTGTTCAAAGACAAAGTTATAGCGCATTATAATCCTCACAAAAGAGCAGACTCGTCTGTAAGCAACGATAACGGGCTCAATGATTCCCGGCAATTCGCCACCATTGTCTCTCATTCGTCGCCATTTGTCATAAACACGCCAGTGGAGCGGCCTCTTAAATCACAGACAACTTCCATTTCTAACCATTTAGAAAGTAATTCTGTTAGATATTATGCAGGTAGTAATACCCTTGGCGTGTCGTTTTTCTCCCTCATTTTTTAAAAGTTATTTTAAAAAATGAGGGAGAAAAATTTTAAAGGGAAAAAAAGAAAATGTTAATGTCGTGTAGCAGGAAGCAAAAGTTAGGACGCTGAATAGAGATGGTTGGCGATAAATCCACCGACAAGAGCCTAATTCTCATTATTTACTATTATTTATTATTGAGATATTTCTTCTTAAGAAAATTTCACAATCGTTTAAGAATATCTATAGCCCAAGCACTCGCATTGTGAGAGGTGGCTAACTGTTATTATTAATAGATGATACGGCTTCAAAGAGGTGGAACGGAAAAAGAAGTACACCAGCCGTAACCTTTTCTTCTCCTCTTGATACCAAGTGACTGGACGAACAAGTGGGCCTGGTGTAAAACGACACGCCTGTCCATAACACTTGCAGTGTCACTCAGAGCTTCAAGTCACAAAGATTTACACCCCTCGGCACTGTCACTGCGCCCGTCACCCTGAGACAATAAATACAAGTCCCATATGCCCGTAATTTCACTAATACCCTTAACCTTGGAAGCCGGAACGCGGTACTTTAGTCACACTAGTGCATGGTAGTTCGTACTAAGGGTAGAGTATACAAAGCAGCAGTACGACCAGCCATAATGTACGCTGCTGAATGTTGGCCTCACAAAAAGCTGCACGAAAATAGTACACAGCTCGGAAATGAAAATGCTAAGATGGGTGGGTGGCGTTACAGAGACAGTTTTAAAGTGAGGCCTATCCCGGAAAAGTTGCTAGAGAGCCGACTTAGGTGGTACGGACATGTTATGCGACGACCGCCTGAACATATGACAAGAAAAATACTTGACATGAGTAGCCAGGCCAAGGGACGTGGTACCGCCTCCCATGGATATCTCTTATTAATAAAGATCTGCGAGATCATCAGTTTCATCAGACCCAGGACAGACCGTCTTGGAGAAGAGTGACGAAAAGGGCCGACCCCAAATAAATGGGAATAAGGCGAGGCAAAAGAAGAAAGAAGAAGTTCGTGGTGGCAGAACTAGGTAAGGTGGCAGTATTTCTCAGGACGAATTCTGTCAACAGCAATCGTTGTGTTTGATAAGCTCATTACCTCTGATCATATAAGTTATTCAATTATTAACCTCCTAAAGAAGGCCCATTGTGCATTAAAATGTACGTAATATGTGAAACGATACAGTCCCCGATAATATATTAGAACAGCAGTAGAACGCTTTGTAAAAAAGTTTGTCCAGGGAAATACTGCCACCTTACCTATTTCTGCCGCCAAGCAGTGAGCATAAGTGAGCGTAATAGTCCTATTACTGAGTTTCGGTTTTGAAGGGTGCTGGTGAAATTACAGGCATATGAGACTTGTTAACATATTTCTCGGGGTGATGGGCGCAGTGCACAGTACCCCTCAAATTTTTCACTCCACTTCACTATTTATTTTTATGGCTCCATTATTACATAGAACGATGATTTTGCCAATGCCAAGGTGGTGGAAATAAAAATTATCAAAACATAATACTGAGTACTCAGGAGAGAATCTAAAACAACACAAACATGTAACACGGATTTATAGATAGAATATATTATTTAACTGGATGAATTTACATAGAATTAAAATATAGGGGGGAAATTTAAAATTTAAAAGATTCTTTATATTAGTGGGGCGGGGCCTCAAGTCTTTGTGACTTGAAGCTCTGAGTGGCACTGCAATTGTTATGAACAGGCGTGTCGTTTTTCCACCAGCCGCACGACTTGTTCGTCCCGTGATTTGGAATCATAAAAAAATGTTGCCAAGATTACGTAAACGCCTAGTGAACATTATAATTAAAAATATTTTATTTGAATTTAGCTGTATGATTGTGGTTAGAAAATTACGTTTTTCATACAAAACTGATAGCATACTTATTCACATGTCTTACATACACGCATAAAGCGGCAAATATTCAAACCATATTTGTATTGCAAAAACGAGCGATTCGTTCTGTGTACCGTCTAGGCTCTCGGGTTTCTCTCAGAGAATAGTTTAAGGAGACTCGGCGGACTCGGACTTTAAGGAGAGTATCATGACTGTGGCATCACAGTACACTTACTCAAATATTTTATATGCCCGTAAAATATACATAATTTCAATAAGAAAGAAGATATCCATAATATTAACCTTAGAGCTAAGTTCAAACTCATGGTACCACGATTTCGTTTAACCAAGGTAAACAACTCTTTTATGGGGAACTGTATACGTTTTTACAATAAGTTTCCGGAGCATATATTAAGTTTATCATTTCCTAAGTTTAAAAACTACATTAAAAATATTTTGATTGAGAACTCATATTACAAAATTGAAGACTACGTGTTAGATAAAGATGGATGGAAAGACGACACGGCCCCAGAATCTAAACAAAGGAGAATGGGCAAAATACAAGGGCCTTGGACCTGGAAGCGGCCACTTCAAAAACATAGTTTTTATAATTCTTTATGTTACGACAAACAATACTTAGTATGGAGTCAGAGTCGTATTTTGTGTGTAAAAAAAGTTATGACCAATACAATTGTCCAAGTAATAAATGAACACGTGTTACATTTTTGACAAATATTCCTTTGTCTACTGGATATTTCTATAAAATAAAACAATGCTTTGTGGAGTCATGCCGCCGGGACCTAAACTAGCCCCCCCCCCCCTCCCTCCTACCCTCTTATGTGCACGTGCATCCAGGTGCATGCGTGTTTAATTAACTTAGTTTAGTTGTTTGTTGACTTGCTTCACTAACAACTGTTCTGTGCTGTCGATTCTTTGCTGATCCTCATAAGACCTTGATTACTGTTTACCGGACTACTGATTTTGCTTTGCGATTTGTATCGGTGTTGATTCTTGGATAACAACTAGGCTTGATCTTGGACATTCTTGTTTAGTAAAGTGGTGTGTGCGTGACTGAAATGGAAACTTGCATTACATGTCACGTTTCAGTTCGAAACAGAAGACGTTATTCTCTCTCACAAGAAGTTCTTGATGCTAATCCATTTTTAATGGATTATATTGGTGACCGCGTGGATCCTAATCCTATATTTGAAAATAGAAGAAACTACATCTGTCGCCCTTGCTGGCAAAGAGCTGAACGTGCTCAATCAAGAAACCAACCACAAGAATCGGCTCGTGATGAAATCTCGACAGATCAGGTCCCTGTTTCTATACCTAATTATTACCGTCTGCCAAACACTGCTTCACGTTGTTTGTTTCCGGGATGTGAATCAGAAACGCACTTGAGGATTCCACATCGCATTAAAACTAAAGTTTTTTGTGATCACAATATATACATACCTGACGAGGCTAGAATATGCCCAGAACATATACAATCAAACCATTGGGAGATATTAATTGGTTCGCCTATTTTATTAAATTCATTTACCATAGAACAAGTCACGGATGTATTTGAAATGGTTAAGAGATCTTTACAAAAGTCTGCACATTTTAATTTCGAAAATATCGAAAATATTGATGCTGATGAATTATTTTTCTGGACTGGAGTTACACCGGCGCAGTTTCAACAAATTATAGAAGAGACACCTTTATTGACTCAAAGGTGTAAACGACCTAAAGTTGCTCTGGGCATCTACCTTAGTAAGTTAAGAACGGGAGAGTCAAATACAAAACTGTCTGATCTTTTTAATATATCTCGACGCACCTTTGAGCGCTTATTAAAACAATCAAGAGAATGTTTAAGCAACGATTTTGTAACGCGTCACCTCGGAATTGACCATATTACGAGAGGAGAAGTAGAGAGGAGAAACCTTTTAATACCTAATGCTATTTTTGGGAATCCAGAATCTGAAGAAGATAGAAGATTAATCTTTATATTTGATGGCACGTACATTTATATACAAAAGAGTTCTAATTTTTCATTCCAACGTCTTACATACAGCTTACATAAGTTTCAAAACTTGCTAAAACCATTTATTATTACGTGTAGTGACGGATACATAATTGACGTAGTTGGACCTTTTGCGGCAACAACATCTGACTCAACTATTATGACACAATTAATGTCAGAAGACTCGGTATTTCATTGGTTTTTTAAAGCAGGGGATGTATTTATCTTGGACAGGGGTTTTAGGGATTCATTACCAGTTATTGAATCTTGTGGTTACACAGCTCATATGCCAGCGTCAAAGCAAAACAATGAAACGCAGCTCTCAACTAGTCAAGCAAACAAGTCGCGGCTTGTTACAATTTGTCGATGGGTAATTGAAGCCATTAACGGGCGTTTTAAAAGAGATTTTAAATTGTTACGGCAGAAGTATTTTAATAGGGCCGTACCACACATGTTCCAAGATTTTAAAAATACCGCAGCCATTCTTAATGCTTTTCAGGAACCTTTTACCGATGGACCTTACGCAAATGATATATTAAATGAAATTCATTTGAAAATTAATGTAGACAACTTACTGGCCGACTACGTCATTAATAACAATTTAAATAGGCACCGTGTGAGCTTTGTTTCTATATCAGCTGATTATTTAACTATAAATGATTTTCCACAATTAGAAGAAAGAGATTTAATACTGTTTGCTTTAGGTAGTTATCAAATAAAGCTTGCTCGGTCGTATTGTAGCGAGCACTTACGAGATGGAGTGTACTTTATAGAAGTTATGGAAGATGAATCTATAGATATTCCGCAAATGCATGTAACTGGAGATTGCTATCTTTTGAGAGGACGTATTCAATCAAGACACACCAGAGCACGAGTATATTATGTATATATAGTAGTAAATAGGGAAGGCGTTGGAAGAGCGCGCATAATACAACACTATTGTACGTGCCTTACTGGTAGACGGACCTTGGGTTGCTGTGCTCACGTCATGTCGATTGTATGGTATTTAGGGTGGGCACGGCACCAAGGAGCTCTTAATCTTCCAGCATCATATTTAGATGAAGTGATAATAGACGAAGTAAATGAGTTTTGAAACAATATATTTTATTTTATTTCATATCTTTTATATTCCCTAAAAAATTATATAACAAGAAATACTGGACCAGATTCCAAAATTGTGTCATAATTCCACAGCTCACAGAACCCTTTTAAACTTAAGACACCATTTGGGTAATCATTTTTAACATACACACCACACAAACAAAATTCCAGACAGAAGTTCAAATATTAAGTATCTACATTAAAAAATAAACATTATTCAAGATATTTCGAAAACTTGATGACTTACGTATTGGTGCCCATAATATTTTTTGATCGTATTAATGATATCTATTGATTGAAAGTAGTTTTTGAAGTGGCCGCTCCCAGGTCCATTTTGCCCATTCTCCTTTCATTCAAAGTGTACATATCATACCATACCATAGCATTTAAGCTTATTTGAAAAGAGCATTCCCTAGAGTTTCTTGCTCGTTCTTCTCAGGGAAGTCAGCGTAGTCAACGAGCAGTAGCTTAAATGTGACGTTTTCAAGTGTAAATTTATTTTACCTATGGAATAAATGATCTTTGACTTTGACTTTGATTTTGGGCCTGAAGCGTGTAATTATACTTATTTAGTACATTAGGCGTTTAGGCTTTTCCCGTTGTAGTTTGCTGGGTCTTCGGAGTTTTTTTAATGTACTGTGACCGGTAGTATAAGTAACCAAGTATCGAACAATCGACGCTTAAATATTCGTGGGGCAGCATCAAAAGCGGTCACAGCAATATCTTAGAAGTTTTTGTCGAGTTTACCCCATTTGTCACCGACACACCCGAAGCTATTTTTATTAGAGTCCGTTTTTATATCGACCGTAAAGGGTGCCGTTCGGTAGACGTATTTCATATCCAATATACTTTATTACTCAAGTAAAGCACAAATATGTTCAGGACCTACGAATAAAGGACTTTCAAGTCACTTCACGAATTATGGCAAGATTGCTGTTCTCACGCGTAGTCTTCGAATGTGTAATAAACAATTTGGACATATCGACTCTTTCGTACATTTTAAACACTGCTTCAAAACAAACGTTAAATTAAAACTATCAAACGATCAGTCAGCTCCAATCAAATATCATTTGGTCATTTGCAGAATATATTCAAGGTTCGCAGTCTCACAAAATGGTCGTATGACGTTATAATAAAATGTTTCTTTATTAGGTATACACCCATTAATAAATTCAACATTACTTATTACATTACAATCAAATTGAATTTTATTAACGGAAAATTATTATTATTAATGAAGTAAATAATTAAGACAATACAAAGACACGACAACTAACACAGAAAAATTCGTGAGGTCCACTAGTTCGTTCCGTGGCTTAGTTGGTATAGCGTCTGGCACGGTATGCTCGAAGTCGATTCGAATCCGGCCGGATCGATGGATGTTTTTCTGAGTGTTCGATCTTCGTATTAATAATTAAATTAAATTGAATTTTCATTACAAATAGTAGTATAATTGTAGTTGATTTATTTATATTTAAAAAATGGAATATTCGCTTGCAAAGTAGCACGTATCGCATACTGTCCTTACAATAATATTGGCCGAATCGCTCACTCTCATACGAAAAGACCAATGTCTCTTTCGTGTTATGGCGAAAAAATCATCTACTCTATTCACGGCAAACATGCCCGACGCACTACACCGCCAGGGAAGTCGCAGCTTAGCACGCATGCATTGTTATACTGAACTCCGAGTCTATCAAAAGGTCGCTTAGTATAATGGTACAAATGACTAGTGTAGAAAACAGAGTTATTTTTACTTGAACTGAGCAATGAACGAATCGACGCACCAACACTGTTATATATTTCTATATTAAACACATAATAGTGTTGTGTGTATATGTTTAATGTACCAAATATATGTACTATTTTATTATTAATATGCTTGTGCGTATTAATTATATAATGACTTCATATATTTCATTTATACATTTATGTAATTTTAAAGTTATTTTCTTCTCTCACTTTCTCGTATTGTTCTTCTTTTATCAGAGACAGGACTCATTGTTATCCATCTTTATTTTTGTTTTTGTTCTTAATATTATATGTCCATTATCAGTAATTATTTTAGTGGATAAGTGTTACAGGCCTATCCAAAAGGCGTTAAGCGTATGTTAAGATTAGAATGACAAAACAATAAATACAGTAGAAGTGATTAGTTAGCGTACGTGCCAACTATAGGTCTGTCGAGACCTGTCCGCCATTTTCGGTTTGTATGGTTTGGTTGTGTCATTCTTTCGTGTAAATTCTCTGAAATCCTAGAAAAAATGCCTTATTGTGCAGTTTTGGAGTCCAATAATGGTAGCTACACCAAAAATATTTCCCGTGGTGGTATAACGTATCATCAGACGGTCTTATTTTAAAAAATTTCAATTTTCTAATTATCGAAATAATTTGTTTGTTACAAGAAACGAAAGTAAGGCTTATTCCCCTGCAATATGGCTTTTATTTTTTTGGAGAAATAAATTAATTACTGCAATTCGTCGTCGTTCAGCAATTAACCGCTAGGTGGCAGCACATTGATTGAAATTACAATGTAATATCAAAACGTCGTAACTTGTAATAATAGGTATTGATGATATTGAATTGAACGATATGCCAATAGGGTAAAGTTTAAATTATGTTAACAATCTAGAATTTATTTTAAATATTTTTTTTAATTTGAAAGTATGACTATTCAATATTAAGATTTTGTAGTGTTTCAAATTAAAATAGTGTGAGTTTTGGCGACATCGGTTCTGATAGTAATCGAGGCCTAAGGCACTTCCATGGATTCTTAATTTCCGTGGTTAGAATTGTATTAAGTATGGCTGTTGTTATCATAAATAAAATAAAATAAATAAATAAAAATTGTAAATCTTTTAGGGAATTTGAGGGCAAAACACTTCCAAGCGCATTCATCTTCAAATGCTCTTTGCGTTCCACGCCCCTTTGATCTCGGATTTTCATACATTTTACGATTTTGTCGACACGTATTGACGTAAAGGTTTCTTTGATTTTCATCTTTTATTGTTTTCTGTTACCGTTACACATCTGAATCCATCTGAAAAAAGGGATCGTTATGCCGCCCCATAACATCTGCATATATTTGCTGTAGTAACGTTTGGTTTGGTAATAAAGTCTCTTTTTTATACTTATTCGTATTTATTCGTACGTATATGGAAAGAGTTTTAGCTGTGAGCTTTATTAGTAAAACTGTCATTTGGTTCTTTTATTTATTTTTATGTTATGACGTTTTTACTACCATTTTATTCACCTATTTTTTTGTGAAATTACTCCATTATTAATATGATTTTAAAATTGGAACTTAATCGTCTATGAAACATATTTAATTTACTTTATCAATATACGTCATGGAAATGAATTAATTTACTCTTTATTGCACAAAGAAAAACACATTATAAACACTTGTTACAAATTACTTATACAATGTAAAGCTTATCTCTTACAGCCAACCTTAGCTGTAGTAAAGAAAAGGAAGTCGACACGAGTAATTATTGCATAATAAATTTATACTAATTTAAATTTTTTTGAATTGATATTCAATTATTTTTTTGTGAAGTTACTCCACTAGTTTGTTATAATTATTAATACAAAGATCGAACACTTAGAAAAAATTCCTTCGATCCAGCTGAATTCAAACCAACGTCTTGTAGCAAACCGTGGCAGACGCTATGCCAACCACGCCACGGAACGAACCAGCGGACCCTTCGAATTTTTCTATGCGTTTGTTGCAGATATTTGTTTTGGTTTTTTAACGACTGTTATTGCCGTAGTGCCACTTGTGAGAAGAAACATCCTTCACTTTATAGTTTCCTTCTTCTTTTATTTAAAATACTTTTCAAGTTTCTGGAAACTTAACGTTAACATTAAACTGGTCCAAACCGTCGATCTCCTCCTACTTTGTTTGTGATTTTTCCTATGATGTTTTTAAATATGTCGCACAATTGGACAAAACATGTTATCTTCCATATTCAACCTTTGTTAGTCAATTAGCAATCACACTCCAACAATTCTAACAATTTTATCTCCCTTTTTAAGAAACATTTTAAATTCCCATAGGAAGTTTGGGCTTGAAGCTATCTACAGTAGCAACGGCGGAGTTGCCGCGAGATTAAACGCCCTCGACCGTGAAGTTCTTGTGATTTTTACGGCTTGAGTTTCATTTTGCGTCAGTCTGATAACGCCGAAATTGTAAAAAAAAATTGTATCTTTCTTCTATTGTTAGTTACATGGTCTGAAAATATTTAAGTAAAGAATATTATTGTATGGCCGTAACTAATCGCAAGCATGTATTTATACACACATCAAAAAAAGTTTGCGATCACTTCGAAAAACTGAAATCTTTTTTGTTACTGTAGATTATATTATGATTTTTTCTTCTTTTTAGATTCTTTATTTAAAAATAAATTAGAACATAAAACAATGACCCCGTTCAATTGTTTTTTCATATAAAAAGGCTTTCAGTCCTAGCTTACGCTCATTCAGAAATCTGATTTAGTCAATTATAAGCGATTCAAGATATTTTTCGCGGAAAGTTGTGATTGAAAAAATGCCAAGAGGATTATCAGAGGTTTTACGAGCTAGAATAGTAACTTTGAGGGAAGAAGGATACACCACGAGAGTAATAGCACGCAGACTTGCTATATCCCAATCCTGTGTCGTGGCTACGTTGCAGAGGTATCACGGAATGGGGAATTTAGCTGACCGACCCCGCAGCGGTCGCCCAACTGTTTTGACAGCTGCCCAAAAGCGCTATATTAGATTGCTGGCAGCCCGTGATCCAACAATCAACGCCACTAAAATAAAAGCAGAAGTCAGGGCCGCCTCTGGGCTTGAAGTTAGCACGCAGACCGTTCGCAATTGCTTGCACCAGGCTGGATTACGAGCACGGAGGTCTTGGCGAGCTCCGCTCAATTCCCGGCAACGTCAACAACGAAGATTGCAGTGGGCTAGACTTCGGCAAAATGAAGAAGGTGAGGACGAAAACATTTGGCAAAACTGTCTCTTCGTTGTCGAATCCCGAATCAGCACTCATCCAGATAACCGACGTGTCCGTGTCTGGAGAAGACCAGGCGACCGTGAAAGACAAAGAACTGCCACTGGAACAGTTCAGCAAGGCGAAAAATCGGTGTCCTTTTGGGGTGGCATTATGATTGGAGCTAGAACGCTTTTGATCCCGTATCGGGGCTTCATGACAGCAGACATGTACAAAGCAGTTGCTATTGATGATATCGTCAGACCATTCCGAGTAAACCATGGGCACCAATTTGTACTGGTCGATGATATTGCGCCCGCACATCGAGCTCAACGAGTCAATGCTGCTCTTCAAGAATACGATATCACACGATTAGACTGGCCTGCCGGCTCGCCCGACTTAAACCCAATAGAGCACGCGTGGGATGCTCTTAAACGAGCAGTATGGAACCGTGAGCCACGTCCCCAGACAGTTCCAGAGCTCAGGGAAGCCGCTATTGAAGAATGGGATAGGTTACCCCAGGAAATGCTGGATAACTTGATCCTCAGCATGCCCAGGAGGATTTTCGCATGTATTCGAGCCAGGGGAGGAGTTATTTTATATTGAATTCACACCTTTTAATAATAAATTGTTGTTTAAGTTTAATTAAACAGTCTTTTTCTTTCTATGAAATTTCTATCACTATTACATTATGATTAATGGCTCAATTTTTTAAAATAAATAATAAAAAATAGTTTTATATTTTAATTTCAAACAGGGTATTCCTATTTAAAGAAAGCATACAACATAGATTTTTTCTTGATAAAGTTAAATTTAAAGAATTATAGGAGCTTATGCTATTGATCGCAAACTTTTTTTGATGTGTGATGTTTTTCTTTCTCTTAATTTGAAGTACACGCTAATTTGGTCACTGTAAAGCTTTTTCTCTGACCTTAAGAGCCGTGGGGACTTTCCTTTTAATTTGGTCAAAGCTTCTTATTATCGGTCGCCCTCGTCTACGTTTGCCTTTCATTTTTCTTTCGATCAAATTTTTAATGAAGTCCTTAAATATTATAATACGTTTTATACAAGGTAAAAATCTTATTCACCGGAGAAACTTTAGGGGAAACAACTATGATACCAGCCTGCCTACATATTGATGGGTATTATCATTCCTTCAAGCAATCTACCTATTACAATGCGGGGGTTTTGGCTTCCCACGCGGGTTTAATACGGATTGGAAACTTCACAAACATCATTGAATCGGCAGATGTGTGCAGGTTTCCTAACGATGTTTCCATCACAGAAAAGCTAATGTTAACTTCAAATTAAATTACGCACATAAATTCCGAAAAAAATAGAGGTCGTCAGGTGTGTCAAACCACGAGCTTACCACGGCTATGTATTTACTTATTCTTACCTTAAAAAAATATAAATAATATCCTTTGAGAAAAGATTTTTCAACCAAAATGATCTTGAAACGTAAAAACCAAAGATATTCAATTCAAATGGCAAAAAAATGGCAATAGCCTTTTATACTTTTAATACGCCCTCCTAATTGGAGTTATGAATTCACAGAGACGAAATTGTCATTTAATTATTTGAAAACTATTTTGCCATATCATAACCGTGACAACTGGGCTCTGATTGGCCAGCCCGATTTCGAAACAATTGACGGGTGTCGTCGATTGTTTCACTCTCTTCACCACGGAATGGAACAGCACGCCATTATTACAGTTATCATCTTTATTAAAATAAATACAGTATGTTTTTGGAATATACAGAGACGTACACACATGTCATTTGTTGGCAATGTACTATTTCAGCTTTCTAATTTGTGATTTCAGTGTGATGTATCACTGACAGTTGCCAGGAATTTATGGGCCTTAGTTCGTCTCTATTTCTGGTTATGTATTCGATGATTCACAACAACGTCAGCGCGGGGTATGATCGAGGGTCGAGAGAGGCAGGGGGAAATGGGCACTAGACGCTTCGCACATTTTAATCATGGATGGGTCATTCAAATTATAATAATCACTTTCGCTGAACTCATTAAATTTTGATGAAACCTTAACTGCCCAATTTAATGTTGCCGGCGAAATGGAGAAATTGATATTTTTGTTAAAAATTATACGCAGATCTGAGAGCGGTTTCAGGACTTTGCAAAAAAGACTAAGAAGGCGTTCAAACTTCCAAAACACTCAAAGAAAACTACAGGCCAAGAACATAATACATTGAATCCATGACCAAAAATGTAGTAAGGAAGCTTGGCATCCTTTCCAGTTGCTTCAGCTGTACCAAGCACAAATCCGGTCGTGCATACTGCTACATATCAACTGGCCACCTTGGATTCAATTGACAAGCGTGCCAAGAGGCTTATAGGTGACTCGGAATTAATGGAGGCGAAGCTGCAGAGCCTTGAACACCGCCGTAAAGTAGCAAGCTTATCGGAATTTTACAGGATATATCACTGAGAGTGTGCGATGGAATTACACGATTTAATTCCGCCTTCCCCTTTCCATCACCGGGGGACTAGGCATAGGCTTGGGTTCCACCCCTATGTTGTGGATATTCCAAAGATTCGCACAAAGCGTTACGCTTCCACATTTATATGGCGAACGGCTATGCAGTGGAATTCCCTGCATGTAGACTAGTTCCCTGAACGTTATAACTTGGATCTTTTCAAGGCGAGAGAGAATAGGCATTATTTAGGTGTGCATGCTCCATCGTCGACCTCATCGTCACATTCCATCAGGTGAGTTGGAGGTCAAATGCGCGCTTATATTTTATAAAAAAAATATCATAATTACTTCAACATGGTAAAAGCTATAGTAGCAGTAGAGCTCCTTGTAAAAGAATTCGTCCAGGGAAGTACTGCCGTCTTAACTATTTCTGCCGCCAAACAGTAATGTGCGCATAACTGCGTTCCAGTTCAGAAGGGTAAGGTTGCTGGTGAAATTACAGGCACATAGGACTTTTCAACTTGTCTCAGGGTGATGGGCACAGAGGCAGTGCACTTCAGATCTTGGCGATTTAATGCTCTGAGTGGCATTGTAACTGTTATGGACAGGCGTGTCTTTTACCATCAGGTGTACCACTTGTTCGCCCCATCACTAAGTATCATAAAAATAAGATCTTTTTGAATTTCAATAGATTAGAAATAGTCTTGCGAGGTTGTTAGCATTTTATAAATAATCCTGAATATCTCGATGGGAACGGGGATTGCCTGTCTCGTACAATACATTCGTCTGGCTATTCTTTACTTCCCAATCTCTGCAATAATGTACTAATAAACTTTGCCATTTCTTGGTCACGAATCGATGGATGAAGTACCCAACCAAAATCATTGTTAACGCTCTAGAAACTTTTATTGACTATAAAGATAAATACCATTATTTATCTATCGACAAAAACATACGGAAGTGAAAGTGCTCAATAATAGTGAAAGATAATTTTGGAAAGCAAAGACTGAGATTGAACCGTGGGCCCTGGTTAATTGATGTATCGTTTTAAATAAAATTAATATTACTGTTACTCTTGCATTATTAGTATATCATTAACTTAATATAATTTTAAAAGTATAAATCAAAGCAACGTTACACAAAAAAGATATTAAAAAAAGTCGTAGATAATAATCGTAGATAATACAAAGAAAAAAAATACTTTATTGACAATTAAACAAACAGTCTCAAGAAAGTACATTTTTTTAACTTGTTAAAATTAAAAATTATGGCACAAAAGTTGGTGTTATAATTTTAACAACATAAATAAGACAAGGCAGAATAAGCGCGAGGGTGGTCACAGCGACGCTAATCGCGGCGCGCGCGGTCGCCACTCAGGGCTCCAAGCTGGGTGAGCACGCTGCCATGCTCGCGGTGGCCATTTGCTGCATCCTCGTTCTGTTGCTGGTCTTCATCATACTCATCATCGTCGTTGGACAAAACATGGAGGGCAAGGGCGGCTCCTAGCGCAGGAGAGGTAATTATGAACTTACTAGTATAAACATCACTCCCTGTAGTAGGATTGTTTCTCTTATATTCCTACCCCCGTCTGTCAAAATGACACATTCATGTCATTTTTTCAAATTCAATTTTAGGTACGTGTGGCGCACTATAAGCTTCCGGAATGAATAACAAAAAAATACTATAAATGGTCAGAAATGAATTTATTGTTTCTCAAAATATTCTCCGTTAGCGTTAATGCACTTTTTCATACGAATGAACCAATTTTGAAAATATTTATGCCATGAGTGGCATGTGTCAATGAATGAATGGCTGTGACAATCTATGAAACATATTTTTCATACTCTTCGACAGCCTCTTCAGGTGATGAAAATCGTTGACCGCGTAACTGGTTCTTGATTTTTGAAAATAAATAAAAGTCACAAGGTGCCAAGGTCGAAACTGTACGCGAGATGGCTCATAAGGTCAACGTTGTTCACCTTCAAAAATTCATTTGTCAGTTTAGCCGTGTGAGAACTGGCATTATCGTGGTGCAAGATGATACGGTGTTTATGGTTATTTTTACGGAGTTTGTCAATAACTTCCAGCAAACAAATGATCGTGTACCAATCACTATTCATTCATTGTTGAGTGTGTGCGTTATTATATTATTATTATTATTATTATAATTCACGGTACAACGATTCTCCAAAGTAACAGTAGCCAGATTCTCCAAAGTAACGCTTAGAGGCATTTTGCACGTGCGCCACTTTGGTTGGTTTCGGCTCATCTCGAAAGACGCATACGCTCGATTGCTGCTTTGTTTTGGGATCGTAACTATAAATCCATGTTTCGTCACCTGTTACTAAATTTGACGTCCCTTCATTGAATCTGGTAAGCCATGGCATTGCACCAAGTGACGCGATTCGTTTTTTGAGCCTCAGTCAAATTGTGTGGGATCCACCGAGAGCACAGCTTTTTCACACCCAAATGTTTGTGTAGTATTGACTGTATTTGACTTTTGCCTATGCCTAAAGATGCCCGAATCTCATGGTATATAATATGCCTGTCTGTTTTGATCATACGGTGCACAGCATCGATGTTTTTGTTGTTCATAGCAGTGGACGGGCGACCATCACGAAATCCGTCACTGAGATTCAAACGATCGCGTTTGAATTCTGCAAACCAGCTATAAATAGTCGTCTTGCATGGTGCTTCATCGCCAAAAGCAGTTTGAAACCGAGCGAAGCTCCGCTGAGCTGTTAAATTACACTTAAAGTCGTAGAAAATCATACTCCGAAAATTTTCACAAGTTAAATCCATGGTGATGTCGACAACCAATTTCTAAAATGACGCCACAATGTAGAAACAAGTGACAGTCAGATGAAACAAACAGTATTCTACAGCCAAAGAGTTCCATTTTCAAATGTTATGATTACTTTTTAAATATTGTTTACGTAAGTGGCCAGTTCCGGAAATTTATAGTGCGCCCTATGTATATACTGTTAGACGATTTTACATTATAAGGTTGCCTGGAAATTACAACTTTGCCTGTTGCACATTAACTTATTCTCTAATACATTTATATTACTATTCTATTCTGTCATTGTATTTTTTTAATGTGCAATAAAGAATATGTCAGTCCAATAAGCAGGTTCAACAGTACCGTTGATTTTTTAAATTTAATTACCACTTTTTTGTTTCGTATTGTTTTATAAACCTTAAAAATGAAGATGTTTCAGCTCAGTGCAAGTTGCATTCCATCTGTATGTTGTGTATCTAGTCAAACTTTTACCTAGATGCAATGGAATATGTAATATATCGACTGTGAACTGGCAATCGATGCTATCTCAATTTTGACAACTTGATGAACATGAAGAAAAAATTGTTTGTGTCATTTATATAGCATCTGGTTTATTAAATAAAAATACGTAGTTTTTAAATATTTTTTACATGTATGTACACTACGTATAAAAAAGTTGTGAAAATTGAGATAGTACCGGTTGCCAGTTCACAGTCGATATGTAAAACCGTTGAAGAGCCTTAATAAATAAATAAAAAAACATGTGAATATTTTCTTTTTCAGTTTTCTAACATACACTTTTCATTTTAACTTATTTATATATATATTTCCCGGCTAGGGAGAGGAATTCTCTGCCTGCGGACTTATTCCCCGAACGCCATAGCTTGGCCCTTTTCAAGGCGAGAGTGAATAGGCTTTATTTATATGTGCGTGCTACATTTTCGACCTAATCGTCACTTGCCATCAGGTGAGATGGGGTTAAATTCTGCCTCCGTGGCCGAACGGTGGAAACGGTTACAATGCCGGACTGCCACGCAGAGGTCCCAGGTTCGATTCCCGGGCCGAGAGAAATAGTTGTATGGCCTACAATTATTTCTCTCGTGAGTTTGGGTGTAATTTGTGGTTGTCTATGTGTGTGTCCATGGCACCCTCGACACAGGGTTTCCCTAGTGCGGGGCTATGTTGAGTGTGTGCGTTATTTATTTATTTAAATGCGTATCTTTTTTGTATATTAAAAAATCTCTTGACCTCGTAAGACCGTGTACGTCAAAATGTACATAATACGTAAATTGAATATGATCTAGACAGTATTAGCTATTTCTGTGATCACGTAAACGCCCAGTACACATTATAATAAAAATATCGCTTTCAAATTTAACGCTATGTATTGTATGTGACCATATCTAGAAAAATACGTTTATCATTCAAAATTGAGGGCATAGTTGCCGGGGCCTGAAGCATGTAATTATTTATTTAGTAATTTTACTCCACTTTGAGCGATTAGTGCTTTCCCATTGTAGTTTGCTGGGTCTCACTATTTTCGTGGTGAAAGGACTTGTCAATTGCCGTAAAATACTCGTCGATTGTTTCCCAGGGTGCGCGAAACGTACCATCGTTCCATCCTGTGGAAAAGAATGGTATATCGTGCGGGGAGGTTCCTTTCGCGCACACCATGTTTTTTTTATACATGACAGGCAGATGACTTCATTCCACACATAAAATGGAAAGTGGAATCCAAACGTGAAGGAACCTAGTGCAGTGTTAATACAATCACTGCCCTGGCCTCCTCCACCCTGCATGCCTACAAGATGCCTCTTCACGCCTCGTTTGAAGTACACCATATCGTAAGACGGAGGGAATACGTTTCTTGGAAGGGAGTTCCATTTGTCAACTGTGCGATAGAGAAAGGTGCGACTAAACATTTAAGTTTGCTACTTAGTTTAGTCTTAGTTTTAGACTGCGAAGGCCAGCACGCGTGCTTCGGAGCAAGAAAGGGGGATTGGATAAAACTGAACAGTTCTTCAGAGCACTGGCCATGGTACGCCGATAAAAGCCGTTAAGTGATGCAATGTCTCCTGACCACTTCTCGAAACCTGTGTTTAGAACAACAGGCTCAATTGGTCAGGCGTGAAGAAACTACGCATCGGTGTCATTATGACGCAGTGAGTATGGCTGTATCACCCTGTTCTCTCTATTCTTAAGTAAAAACATATATTGAAACGGACATAAATCAATTCTGTAGTAAGTTTACGAAGTTATTTCCACAGCGATATTTAATTATTGGTGTACATACGTAACTAAGTTTCTCGGTAAATAATTACTTTCTAAAAATAGTTATCTTAACTCGCGAAGTCGGCCACATGTGCACTATAAATTTCCTGAAAACAAACTGTCAGCTAAATAAATTGGCGTCCGCTTACCACAGCATCTTGTTACCTCCCTCTCACGCATGCGTGCCGACCCTAACTGCCAATATAATTCGTCTATTACGCTCGACCATCTTTGCTGAGATTTCTTTGCACAATCCAATCAGAACTGTTCTATAAATCGGATAGTTTATATCACTTGGCTAAACCGGCATGAAATAAATAATAATTTGTTCGAAAATGGCAATAAGCTTTAATACACGCGGTATAGAATGTTTGTGCTAAAAGTTAAAAGCGCTTTAACGAAACTTAGCTTCCGGAAATGTTCTGTGTAATCGGCATAATTTCGATATATGACCACTAAAAGGCTCTTTCTTATCGGTGTCACGAACATGATATGACGTAGGTACGAGTTGAATAATCAGCCAAGTCAAATTCTGCCTGCCGCCATTTTACCCCCATTTCCTGTGAAAGCCGATCGCTCGTGTGAATACGTTGGAGGATGAATGGATGAAAACGCGTATCGCTGACTTTGAATAGCTTATCAAGGCCTTAAATGCCACCGTTGTTATTTATGAAAATGATCTTTTTAGGCCTTGGAGCTTTTACGTGAAGGTAAATCGATTTAGATAGAGCGATTTAGAAACGCCTGTCTCCGAATGATTTTGTTCCTTTTGTTAAGAACGTAGTTTTACAGAGACAGGTGTGGTAGAATTAAGGGGCTAATAAGTGATACCTAGACGAATACCGTCTTCGCGGAAACCGTCGCGTTTTTATTTGGTATGAATTCGCATTAGCTATAGTGGTTTGTTATTAATATACAAACAGCTTGTACAGCTTGCCGCTTCATCCCCGGTTTTTCCTTGCGTGCATCTTGTACAAATCCCTTTAGAATGCTCAACATAAAGTTCCTTCTACAGAAATTGTTGTTGGTTCAACAAAGCTCTTCATCCCATGCCGCCAATTGAAATACAATGATATCGTCTGAACTCTACTCCACATACACTCCAAATACAATTCATCAATAATGTACGTCCGGTGCGGAGTGTAATCCAGGCAGTGCGTGTTTGTTTCGAAAGTCCATCGATCTGTCCGTTGCCTAATACGGTTTTGTTAACAGCTGAAAATAACTGAATTTTGGTTCAAGTTATAGTCGAGTAGAAACAAACTTTTACATGTAGTTATATAGTAGATGATAGGTATATAAATGAAGATTTGTAAGACTTAGTTTGCAATTGTGAAACTTATATAAGTTTACTGAGACTGTAGCCAATTGTCACGAGACCACCAAACTTGAGACAAATTTAGCACATGACTAAAGCGATCAACTGTTCCAAATGGAGGACAATAGCCGATCGTAAAACTAGATCCAAGTTGCAAATGGTTTTGAAGTACTTCTACCGAACTCATGGATAAGTCTCGGCATGCGACTTCGGGAACAATCTCTCCATCTTGCTCCAACTCCCTCATCTGTCCTAAGTTTACGCGACAGCTGGATCGAGCGCCGATAATTTGGGAATCGGGATATTTCCCACTTTTTAATTTCAACTTTTCCCTGTTCGTTGATAAGACCGGAGAGATTTTAATAATATTCCTTTTAACTTAGATGTTGATGTTGATATTGCCTTGAGGTATATTTTTGCTATTTTTTTCTAATTGTGTTCTTCGCGTATTAAAACGAAATATTACATAAGCAGGTAGGGAAAGATTATGGATGGTTATGGACCGTAGTCGCTTACCACCTCGCCCACGATTTGTTTGTCCCATCATAAAAAAAGGCGATATCGATTGCCACTTTGCACAATCCTAAGAAACCGCTCGGGCCTTATTACATTTACCAATCTTTTCATACAAGCCTCTTCTCACTTCTGATTCCAATCTTTTCAAGAACATTCTCGATTTGATTCGAAAAATCTTCTTCATAGCTGTTCTTTTCCAGTGTTGCCTTCTACGTTGACTCTATATATTTTAAGCAGCAGTAGAGTTGCTTGTGAAAGAGCTCGTCCAGGGAAGTACTGCCACTTTACCTACTTCTGCCGCCAAGCATTAATGTGGATATCAATGCGTACGTTTTGTGATCTTTGATATATTGGTGTAAGAATTGTTGACTGACTAAATAAAAAAAAAATAAAAAAATTTATAACAAAATAATGTTATAATATTACATGCAGGTTATATAACATTAGTGTACACGGTTAGTATTATTAAGTATGAAGATTTCGCTATCAAGTTACTGCTATTTCATTTTAAAGCTCTGAAAAGCCTAACAGCATTAAAAATATATTGATATAATTATGTGGCTGTAACACCAACAACGAAACGCCAAATAATGCTCGGCCATGTTAATCCTTGACAATTTTGACGGCGTATAGGGCGAGCACCATCAATCTAAAACCTCACTCTTCTCCCTCCCCTCTTGGTCACGCTTCACCCCGCTCTGACACCGTCTCAGGGCAATATGCAAAGTTGCCGCATAGTTAAACCGCTCTTAGTACAATAATGCTGCTACTGGAACTGCTATACTCTTTTTCCTTTTTTTTCTATCTTATTTACTAGCAATGAGAATAACAAAATAATAGAGCCATTCTTTATGCAGAAGTGATGTAATATAATGACTATAAATTCCTTTTCAAGAAAATTCATCCCACGAGTCAGTCAGTGACTATTGTGCACTGTACAATAGAAGATATTTGGCGGCTTCTGGAGCCATATCGGTGTGATATGAAATTCAATACGTATTTTTATATATTATAATCTAACGTTATAGAGCGCAGCGTACTATGTATGTTATTCTGACGCTTGTTATTATTTAATACGTCGAAAAAAAAGGTGAAGGTCATGTACAAAAGAGTTTTTTCATCGATATTTTTTAAATTTTAATTATGGCGAACACCAAAAATGTAAGTGGCCAGATTGAAGTTTGTAATTAGCTTCAGCTGCTTCAGTGTTAGCTCATTTGAAAAGAATAGCCATTTGAATTCGAATTTTAAAATGGAGAATAAGTTATAATGAGTTTTTAATGATGTCTTTTTTGTTAAATATTTTAAAAAAGAGGTATTTTATAGTGAGAGTTCATTTAATTTACGCGTAAAAAGTTTGAAAATTAGTGATACATAAATTTACAGATTTTTTTTCCAAAGAAAGTAAAATATTCTTATTCCTTCAATAACGAAAGTTATTTTTAAAATCGCTCGGCGGTATTTGCGCTATCTGCAATCAAGATGAGACCTTTATTTTTCGCCCTTTGAGTGAACAGCTCCCTTCGCCTCCGTGATTAAAACAAACGCTTTTGTGAATAAAAACCGCTTCAGGGGATTGACTATTAGTTCTAAACCCCTAGTAATATTTCGAACGAAAAAGACTAGCACTAGGATGTTGTAATAAAGTAGTAAACATTCTAATAAACTCTGAGAGAGTTAATTAACATCGCTGTGTACTAATAATGAAGTTTTTCTAATAAATATTTTGAATACTTTAATCTTCATAATGTGTGTAATTCTTTCCGTCACTTGATATCATAAAAAATGTCTGTTTTTTAAATTTGACTTAATTGAACGTGCAAAATAGTTTACATTCAATGGTACCTATATCTATCAGAGCCTTTGCCAAGAGTGTGTAGTCACATTCGTCGCTAGCGACCTCGTAATATATAGTATACGTTCCGAATCCCAGGCTATAACTTGAGCCTTTTGGAAGCAAGCCTTTACTTTTTATAATATCAAATGACGGGACAGTAAATTCATGGGCCTGGTGGTAAGCGACACGCCTGTCCAAACAGTTGTCCACTCAGAGCTTTAAATCACAAAAATCTGAGGAGTACTGCCATGCGCTCGTCACCCTGAGACATAAGTTGACAAGTCCCATTTGACTGTAATTTCACCAGTACCCTTACCCTTCAAAACCGGCACGCAGTAATGCTCGCATTACGGCTTGGCGGCAGAAACAGGTAAGGTGCATGCATAATTCATCATCGCCCTCACCGTCACTTTCTATCGGGTGAAATGGGGAAAAAACAAAAAAAAAACTGAGCACTGTTTTGGTTATAGTTCCCTCACTACCGAATCTTTTGGTTATACGGGAAGGGACTATTATAAATCAGCCTGATGACACAGACTTCATCCGGTTCTCAAAAGGCCCGGTGCACGTACAACACCCTCCCTGTCCCAATAGTTGCCGGAGCTGTTGGCTCGCTCACCTTCCGTTGTGCATAGCACAACAGAGGTTAGAGATCCGTTCGATTTGCAGTGGAACACGGAACGTAAACCAACGTTTTTAATCTTCTAGCTTGTGACTAGATTGGCGTAATTTGTGTATTGCCCATTATTTTATATATTGCATACCCAACAATTTGATTAATAAAAGAAACCTTTCCAGTGCCATGTCTCAATAAATCAGTCCCCTGGCCCTGGCATTTGAAGGCATGATGGCATTAGAAAGTTAATGAGAAAATCACTTAAGGCAAACTTTTATACCGTCTCTAGGGCAATAGTATAGTTTCGTAAATAGTATTGACGGCCTCTATTTAGCAGGGTTCTTGGTGGTACTAATGAGAAAAACATCTTTTTTGAAAATTTATTATACATTGTGATATACATCATATTTATTAGTCAGTAGCAGTAGAGCTCCGTCCAGGGAAGTACTGCCACTTTACCTATCTCTGCCGCCAAGCAGTAATGTTAGCATTACTGTGTTCCAGTTTTGTAGGGTGCTGGTGAAATTACAAGCACAAGGGACTTGTCAATTTATGGTGACGGGTGCAGTGGGAGATCCCTACGATTATAAGATCTCCGATTCCTCAGATCTTTGATCTCAGACTGGCTAAGACGGGCGTGTCTTTTACCACCACTTATTCGCCTCGCCATTTGGTATCATAAAAATTTATTAAAAAAATACTAAATAAATCTACTGGTTATTATACAGGGTGCGTAAATTATTAGATGGATAAAAAAAACAAAAAACAGCAAACTAAATTTAGTATAGTGATCGATATTAGAACCGATTAGTGAATTAAATCTAAAAATGTAACCTAAAACTTGTTGCAAAGTGTCTGTTGATGATGGATGGATGTATATCAAGAGACGTACGTGTGTAGTTACGAGGTGTTACGTACTCTTTAAAATCGGAACGCAGTAATGCTCATGTTACTGCTTGGCGGCAGAAATATGTAAGGTGGCAGTACTTACCTGGACGAACTCTTTCACAGAGCTCTACTGTTAGTAAAATCAAGATATTGGCGGGAAATGAGCGTATCAACAGCTCCGGTATCTGTCTGGAAAAACAGGAAGGGTACTGTATATACACCTGAGGCTGCTCAACGGAGGCACTAGCCTCTAGTTACCCGGATGAAGTTTCTGACAACGATCTGTGACAACACTGTCCTCAGGTTAATCTGGGGTCAGGACCTGAACTTTTATAAGTTCAAATCTTGACCCCAGATTAACCGTACAGGGACCTTATGGTCCCTGTACTTCCACAGGTTATAGTGCCCTTTCCACGTAACCAAGAGGTTGAGAAGGAGGGTCACTATAATCAGAACTAAATTAGAAAGATAATGAGACTGTTGTAAGATATGTGAAGAAACAGAAAAAGAATCTCATGTGAATTCTTCATAATCTCTTTGTACTGCTTTCTTTTCATATAGTGTCCTTTATGATTCTAAGATTTTTCCACCTAAGGCCAAACAAAACTCTAGAAAATAGTGTTTTGGACGCAAATAGAGAAATGTGTACGGTAAGTAGGACAGTAACTCCGACTATAATTCTGAACACGGATTTAAATACAGTTTTTAAAGTCTCACTAGACCTTGATATGAATGAGAACCCGCGCGTTCTATCTTGCTTTATTAAATTATATGACCAACTTGTTGAGAAAGGTGGTGGTAAGAGTCCAATAAATCTCCTACCTCCATTGAATGGCACCTTAAATAAAGTAACCGGGTCTACAGCGCGCCTGATTAATTCTAACGGAGCTTCGGAGGTCTGGGAAGCTATTCGCAAGGCATTTATAAATAATTTTCCGAACTAGAGAGACTCGACCGCCCTTCATAACGATCTAGCACTTTTACCGCAAGGTTCCAGCAATCATCAAGAGTTCTATGAAAAATGGCATTTGCTTTTCTTTTCAACCTTTTTTTTATAGCAAGAGACAGTTTTTTTTTATAATACTAAGTGACGGGGCGAACAAGTTATGCACCTAGTGGCAAGCGACGCTCCTGTCCATAATAGTTGCAGTGCCACTCAGGGCTTTAAATCGCAAAGATTTGTGGGACACTGCCACTGCGCCCGTCACTCTGAGACATAAGTTGATAAGTCCCATGTGCTTGTAATGCTCACATTACCGTTTAGCGGCAGAAATAGGTAAGGTGGCAGTAGTTCCCTAGACGAACTCTTTCACAAGGAGCTCTACTTCTGCTATAAGCGTGCAAGCTATAAGTGCGTGCTATATTAAGCGTGGGCAACAATTGGAGAGTACCTTACACCGATTGGCAAATTCTTCTACCACGATAACAATCATGACAGTGTATGTCATCGACACGATAACAAAAAGAAGATTGAAAAGCGACTTAACAATAATATTTACACGGTAGTGTAAAAAAATGACTTGTGTCAAGATTATTTTTTTAACGTACACACTCATTGCCCCGCACCAGGGAAATCCTGTGTCGCGGGTGTCATCTACACATAGACAACCACAAATCACACCTGTAGTAGGTAGTATTAAGTCTTTAATATTATTTATATTAATGTTCG
>NW_020653492.1:2025447-2043980 GCF_003589595.1 Hyposmocoma kahamanoa
CAGTCATTCCTAAGATGTCGTTTGACTCGGACCCTAAAACCACTACAACACCCAAACTCACGCGAGAAATGACTGTAGGCCATCAAGTATTTCTCCCGGCCCGGGAATCGAACCCGTCCCGGATTCTCTACGTGGTAGATCAACATGGTGACCGTTCGGCCACGGAGGCAGTTAATATATTTATTTAATAAATTTATCCCTTATTTCCCCTTTTATTGTTTTATTTCTATTTTAAACTCTTGCCTCTCCCAAGGCCTAAAATATTAATTTCGAATTTTTAAATGAGAGAGGACGTATTAGCCGGCAATAGCACAGTCGGCCGGGGTCAAGGATTTAGGTTCAAAAACCGGCGGACAATACGTTATTATTATTATTACTACAAACAAGAGACTCAAAATAAATGATTACTTACGTGTAGATTTAATAATGAGCGTTGTTTACTTCAGAGTTGTGTCACTTAATACTAGATATACGTATACATAATAAAACATACCATTTACAGCCTTACGAAATTTAGTTAGTAATGGTTTTCTCATTACCATCATGATTAACATTAGCCTGCACGAGTCGATTTGTACTACAATGAGCTGAAGACAAATAATTAACCAAAGCTAAACATTTCAGGCTTATCTTCGAGGATTCAAAAACCCTTTAGGATTACAGGCCTGTAGAAAAGGTATTACAGTCTATATATGAAGAGATCAACTTGCTGTGTATACAGACCCGTACTTCGGTGGTTTAATAGACACAGACCTTTTGTACAAGTGTCAGCTACTACAGACTACTGGGTATAATATATACAGCCAATCCAAGTACAAACAAAAGCTTTCTATAGTTCCACTTTTATCCAAATTATTTCAAGTACTTTATTCAGATTTATTAACTTAGTAGCAGTAGCTGACGTAAATCATGATGGTAATGAAAAAAAACCACTAGTTATAAAATTTCGTAGGACTGTAAATGGTTCAATGTTTTATTACGTATACGTATGTTTAGTATTAAATGACGTTGCAACTCTCAATTAAACAACACCCCTTATGTTTAATAGCAGTAGAGCTCCTTGTGAAAGAGTTCGTCCAGGGAAGTACTGCCACCTTACCTATTTCTGCCGCTAAGCAGTAAGTAGTATTACTGCGTTCCAGTTTGAAAGGGTAAGGTGCTAGTGAAATTACAGGCACATGGGACTTGTCAACTTATGTCTCAGGGTGACGAGCGCAGTGGCAGTGCCCCTCAGATCTTTGCGATTTAAAGCTCTGAGTGGCACAAGTTTTACAAGTTAATTCTTTGGGATTTTTCTTTGTGTTTGTTTGGATCTTTTAATAAAAATAGCATAAACAGTTTCAATTACCTACGTGGCCGAACGGTTACCACGCTGTACTGTCACGCAGAGGTCTCAGGTTCGATTCCCGGGCCGGGAGAAACATTTGTAAGGCCCACATCTATTCCTCTCATGAGTTTGGGTGTAATTTGTGGTTGTATATGTGTGTGTCCATGGCACCCGCTATACAGGGTTTCTCTAGTACGGGGCTATGTTGAGTGTGTGCGTTGTTGCTATTATTTTTATTATTATTACCTTATCGTAGCACTTCACATGGCTATTTGTGTATTTTTTTTACCTCCATCTCACCTGATGGAAAGTGATGATGAGGTTGACAACGGAGCATGCACACCTAATTAATGCCTATTCACTCTCGCCTTGAAAAGATCCAAGTTATAGTGTTCGGGGAATACGTTCGCAGACAGAGAATTCCCCTCTCTAGCCGCTCGCTATATAAATGTGGAAGCGAAACGCTTCGTGTGAATCCTGGGAATACAACATAAGGGTGGAATCCCAACTCACGTCTAGTCCCCCGATGATGGAAAGGGGAAGGCGGAATCAAATTATGCAATTCCATCGCACACTCTCCGTGATATATCCTGTAGAATACCGATAAGCAGGCAACTTTACGGCGGTGTTCTGCAGCTTCGCCTCAACTAATTCCGGGTCACCTATAAGCCTTTTGGCACGCTTGTCGATTGAATCCAAGGTGGCCAGTTAGTATTTAATATATTTGACAAACAATCACCATACGTAGATAGCATGTGTGACAAAGTATTTGCCTATTTCACCAAGACAGCAAACACCAAACCCACGTTATCGCGAGCTGGTCGATTACTCAACGCACATCAAAGGGGCTAAATAGGCAATTACGCAAGTAAATCGTCCGTGCTATGGTCATATTTATTGCTTTAACTCCTTATTTGGCTCCACGTGTCATCTTTGTCAGTGTTTGCACGTTTGTCTGTATATCAAATATTTTTCCAAGTACATCAAACACCCAATAACGAATACAAGTAGCCTTGTGAAGTGCCGCCATCAAAGTACGACAAAGCTTTTTCTTTTTACAACATCAAGTGACGGGACGAACAAGTCGTGCGCCTGATGGTAAGCTACACGTCTGTTCACAGTGCCACTCAGAGCTTTAAATTGCATAGATCTGAGGGGCACTACTCTGCACCCGTCACCCTGGAACATAAGTTGACAAGTCCCATGTGCCTGTAATTCCACCAGCTATTTAAACGACGTCAGAAACGAGCCGGAGTAGGGATCGGATGATGCAAAATAAAAAAATAATTCAATAAACGGTAGCCATTGACTTATAATATGACGGTAGCAGTCAGATCACGATCGTTAAAGTATTAATTTTAATTATGAGTGGAGATCTGCGTAAAGAAGATAATCTAATAAAATTCCCTCATCTTGGACAATATCTGTTAATCTTTGAAGCTGTAGTCTTGTCGGAAGAATTAAACCAATTAAAGGGCACCCTCAGGAAGGGTGCTCATTCGAGCGAAATGAGCTCCGCATTTTAAACTTAATTTAGTTGCACTTAGGAACAAGTCAAATAAAATGAAATTACGAGTACGATAAGTTTCGAATTCAACCCGAAAGAAGACAATCACAGTATTGGACTATACTATTAACAGTAATGTTATATTTTCATTAGAAATGCAAGTGGATTGAGATAGGCGTTCGTAATTTAGGTGCATCACACATATTTGAGCATACAAGAATAACACAACAATAAAACAATTTTTTGTATCAGTAGAAAGAGTTCATCCAGGGAATCTCTCCTAGAATGGAAAGAAAATAGAAATTGGTGGTAGAAGTAGGAAACTGCCACCAATTTCCGAGTTCCGGTTTTTAAGGATAAAAGAGCTAGTGAAATTGTAGACTTGTCAACTTACGTTTCAGGATGACGAGCGCAGTGGCAATCATCAGATCTTTGTAATTTAAAGCACTGAATGAGACTTACTACTAAGCGCAGAACTTGTTCGCACCGTCTCTTGGCATCGTAATGCACTTACGAGAACACAACAATCGCCATTTATGTCACTGGATAATTAGTTATTATTAAACAGAGTACGGTTCATATTATTATCGCTGTTGCAAAAAATATTCATCTTAATATTTCATTATTAAGACCATTAATAAAACGAATGTACTATATATAAACCACTATAAATAAAACTACTACATCTACCAACTAAAGCACATAAGTCTACATTTGTTACTTCATTAATTTGTAACTTAAATTCTAGTGGCGTCTTTTTCAGATTTATCCTTCGCTTCACATATTCCAACATTATGAATAACACAAAAAATACTTAATATATTATGCATTAAAAATGTAGCACTTTTTTTTACTTATGTGCTTTAGTCTGCCGACCCTAGAAATATTGTATGAAAATTAGTTATAGCATGATTAACGCGTCTGCAGCGTCAAGTTGGCACACTGCGGCACTAGTACGCGCGTGCACTTAGAATCTCTATCCCCTATAAACATCTACAGAAACAAAGTTGTATATATTAGAAATAACTATTTATGTCAAAAAAAACATGCACCTATTCCCACATTACGATAGACCAGAACATTTACGTCCACGCCAAAGATTAGCCCGTAACCTCGATATTAAATTTAATTCTCACTTGTCTCTTTGCAATGGCGGTAAAACCTTATAATAAAATACCAGGGGCCTTACTATGAACTCTTATTACAGTTCATTATAGGTTCGTAACGACAAAAAAGTGGGATGGTGATATACACTTCATGGAGCGCTGTCTCACAAGGTCTCACTTTAGGTCCTAAAAGGAATCGTAATAAGAGTTCATGGTAAGGTCCCAAAACATTATAAAGACCGAAAACAATATAGAACAATTTAAACATGTATTAAAAGATTTTTTATTATTAAAAGGCTTCTATTCGTTGCAAGAATTTTTAAAATAAAAGTTTTTGATATATTTAATGATAAGCAAAGGACAACAATAAATTAACTAAAAATGTGAATACATAAAATGTAATTATTAATCATTATGATAATGTAAAGTGAATTAATTTCAATTTCATTTATATAAAATTTTTTGTTTAGAATCATAACTTACAATTATATGGACGTCGTGTCCGCGCTAAAAAGTGTCCGAACTTATAGGGCGTTAAAATCGTATACAGAGCGTCATTCACGCTTTAGTCTTCGTTTGTTCGACTGACAGCTAAGCAAGCAAAATTAGACAGTACTGCGATGACATTACAATTTAAATTCAACGTTTTAGCTTTTTCATATTCCTTTACATGTCACTACGTATTTAAACGTAGTTGACTTGGGACAATTTTTTCGTGGTTTTTGTATTAGACCCGTCGTCCATTTATTTGTAAGTCAATGTTTAGAATAATGTTTATTACCCTACCAGGGTTCATGTCAATGTAAAACCACAACCAACTACATGATTGCAATAAATAAATGAATTATGAGTTCATGGAGTAATCTGAAAACACAATATTCAGCATTACCGGAATATACACAATTCCCGTTTCAAATAAGATCAAGCCGTGTCAAGTCAAAATCGATCCCAACAACATCTCAGCAACATTACAACAAAAACCTCAAATAGTTACCTAACTGCGAGGAAATGCTGCGACCTCAATAGGTACACCGGTCGGAATAGCGAAACGACAGGAGATGTCAACGCGTCGGAACGTGACATCGTACGACACCCCTAGATATATGAATGATACATGATACTTAATGACAAATTTCACGTAGTATTGTTGGTTTCATGTCACTATTGGTTCTAATATCGTTATGACACATAACATTATTTTGTAACAATATTTATTTTACTGAATATCATGATATTTTTACTACCATGATATCATACTGGAAATATTCCACTAATTTGTTTTTATTAATGATACAAAGTCCTTACAAATACTAACAAAAATTTGATTCAACTTGAACCAACGTCTGTTGTCTCACTGTTCTTACTGTCGTAAAACATATCATAATATTTTAGGTTACAACACTCGAATATTAAATAATGCTTCACGATAATATTATACAATATTTAAACAACAAAATATGCCAACGACATTCGGTAGATAAGTCTAACCTTAAAATTACCCTTATATAACATTGTTATTATATTATAGGAAATGAAACTATTTTTCCGGATTTAAATCGCGTATATTTGTTTTTTCAAACAAACCGACGTTTCGGGCCCTTTACAGGTCCCATGGTCACGGTTGACTGAGGTGGTACAGTCTTCAACCAGTTATGTCTAATATTGCAAACCACCCTATTTTTTCCACTATAGTTACAATAGTTATTAATTAAATACCTTATTTTTAATTTTACAAAGAAAACATTCCAATTTACGGTACATTACGTTTTACAAATTATTTTATTGAATGAATTTTTATTAAGTTCCATTTATTATTAATTATTAATAGAAATTAGAATAAACTAAAACATATTAATTAGTACTGCAGTCTTATGTATGTTTGGGATTTTTCATTAGAGGAAATACTGGATCCCAAACTGGTGGTACGGAGAAACCATTTTCCCTGTTGAAATTAGGATGTTTTTTAATTTCAATGGCCTCTCGCAGCATCCTGGGTAGATAACGGACTTCTTTTGCAAGGACCTGGGGTTTGTCAAACTTCATTGAATGTGTAGGTTTATCCATGACATGCTCGCAGACTGCAGACTTGTGTTGTGTAAAGAGCCCGAAACGTCGGTTTGTTTGAAAAAACAAATATACGCGATTTAAATCCGGAAAAATAGTTTCATTTCCTATGTGTAACAATCGCGAAAACCTAAAAACTTGTTATAATATTGTTTCCTTTTGTGGCCGCAACGGACGCTGTAGAATTTACTGTATGTAATTTGCGCCGTCGGCGAGGCACGGATACCGCCTGAATTTCGTTTTTACAGGCACTCGAGTCTTATAGAGGCTCAACGAGCCTTATAGACTTAGCCTCAGCACTGCAGATAATTCTATCTTTTCATCCCAGAGACTTGAAAGCCTTCTTTTACATATGAATCTTTAGATTGAATATAAAATCTCCTTATGTTATTTTTCGAATCATTCAATGCATGTAAGGCTTTAATTTATTAGCTGACATCCTCTTACGGGATCGTTGTACATAAAACTAAGCCACTTTAAATATGAGGTTATAATCCTTATAACCCCACATAATAACTGTTTTATTTCAGAATCTCAGAGTATAGGTACATGGTCTTATATTGACGCCTGCTTATTAATTATGCAAGAATTGTCCTTAATTTATGCACCTGCATTATGTGTGGTATCGATTGTTACTAATAACTGTACGTTTTCACTCACACACGAATAACTTTCACACAAATACACTGTATATTTAGGTAAGGTTTCAAATATGGAAGACATTTTTTATCACACAGTGTATCATAATAATAAAACAAATATTGAAATGTTTTTTCGTGATTTCAACATTGGTTCCTTAGGGAAACTTATTCCATTTTATATGTGGAGTTACTCCAAAAAATATCGGACGTAAATTTTTAAATATAACTATTTCTTAGTCTAACAGAGAAGGCGATGACCAATATGAAAAATCTCGTTATCGCAGAATTACAGAACTTGTAGCTCGTAGGTGTTTACTTTGGAAATGGAACGGCAAGCAAACATTGCCGCGCGTGTCTAATGCTACGCGCTACGACGACGGATTAGTGCTACGTGCTACATACAAAACAATGTTGCTACGTTAGGTTAACTTATTTGTTTATTGTAGGATTTTTATAACTACAGTTTCAATTTTCAGGGTCCTTTTATAAAGATATTTAAGACCTATTAAAATTTTTCATATGTCACGTTAGGACCACAAAACTTATTTACGAAATAATTTATCCTGAATATTCTTACAGCATTACTCTTAAGTAACAACAACTTATTGTGACTGTGTTTTTCCAAAAAGTTATAATTTAAGTTATAATAAGGTTAAAATAAAGTTAAAATTAGGTTAGTATAGAAAGTTTTAGGCATAATTCTTAAGTTGGAGGAAATAAACGAAATTTAAATACTCTCTAAAACACCCTTATTGGATTTTTGGACTTAACAAAAAAGATTTCGACAATGAGGTTTCCGGCTTTAGCCGCACATAACAATAGATTTGAAAGCAGTGCAAATTAATCCTTGGTCTAAAGGACTTATAAATTTCGCCTTTTACCTGGATTCACAGAATAAAACTTAAGTTACTTAAGGTCGTAAGTACTGATATAATCTCCCTCACGACACGCACTAAGGAATTCATAAATAACTTATTTAATGGAAACGATTTTTAACCGACTTTACAAAAGGAGGACATTATCAATTCGTCGGTATTATTTGTGTTACACTATTACTCCGACATTTATGAACTGATTTCGATGATTATGTTTTTTGGAAAGGTACGTCAGTGGTCCCATTTGAATTTGAAGAAATCTTTTCACCTCTCAGGGTGGGAAATTAGGGGATGAATTCTGTTTATTGAATTTCACCCACTTCCCGTTAACCGATTTCAATTGAACTTAGCACACTTTTTAGTAGCACTAGAGCTCCTTGTGAAAGAGTTCGTCCAGGGTAGTATCTTACCTATTTCTGCCGCCAAGCAGTAATATCAGCATTACTGTGTTCCGGTTTTAAAAGGTAAGGCTGTTGGTGAAATTACAGGCACATGTGACTTGTCGACTTATGTATCAGAGTGAACGGGCGGGATCTTTGAAATTTAAAGCTCTGAGTGGCACTGTAATTGTTACGGATAGGCGTGTAGCTTACCATCAGGCGTACTTCAGACTTGGTAGTCCCGTCACTTGATGATGCCTCCATGGTTGAACGGTTACAATACCGCCACGCAGAGTTCCCGGGTTCGCTTCCCGGGCCGGGCGAAGTATTTGTATGGCCTACATTTATGTCTGTGGTGAGTCTGGTATTATTTGTGGTTGTCTATGTGTGTGTTCATTGTACCCGCAATACATACATATATACAATATAGGATTTTCCTAATGTGGGTCTAAAAAAATCCCTACAAAAATAAATTGTCGTGATAAATAAATAAATAACGCACACACTCAACATAGCCCCGCACTAGGGAAACCCTGTGTCGCGGGTGCCATGGACACACACATAGACAACCACAAATTACACCCAAACTCACGAGAGAAATAAATGTAGGCCATACAAACATTTCTCTCGGCCCGGGAATCGAACCTGGGACCTCTGCGTGGCAGTCCGGCATGGTAACCGTTCGGCCACGGAGGCAGTTATGATGACTAGAGAGATGACCTAGATCTGATGATGGAATTGGCAGAATGATGAGAGGAACTTCTCAATAATGTGCAATAGCTACCTTGTGTTTGAACTCATTGGATTCAGTTTAACGAGGTTTTCCATAATCCAATGTTACTAATGTTACCCATAGAAATGTATTTCCGAGGGTTGGAGTCCTGGTAACCTGAAATACAGGTTGTGTGCCTAATTAGGCATCAGTCTCCCACAATATGTTTATCATAATTTAGTTTGTACTTTTATTATGTTCACTGTATTGTGTTGAGATAATAAAGAATTTATTATTATTATATTATTATTATATACGTTTCAGTAGTTGTTAAGGAGATTGTGGTAACAAACACAGCGAATACAAAACTTTTGAGGTTTTTATTTTTATAACAAAAGTTCCAGAACAAAACACATCAATTGCCTGGTCTCAAACTAGAGAATTCCATGTACTATGAGAATCAGCAATTGATTTCACTCCAAGATACTTCCTAGAGATAAATTCGCGGCACCCCTTACTCCATGGCGTGCCGGTCATCCAGAGGCTAAAGAGGCGTTTCCTTATTAAAGAAGTGTTTCCTCTGGACGGAAACACTAACGAAGTCCTTATAAATCTCTAGAATGAGAGAGACACACCACGGCATTATTCATTCCGCTGTCTGAGCACCTATCTCTTGGGCAAGAGACTGGTATCGTGACTGTGGCATTACAGTACATCTATTCAAATATTTTACATGCCCGTAAAAATATACATAATTTCAATAAGAAAGAAGATATCCATAATATTAACCTTAGAGCTAAGTCCAAACTCATGGTACCACGATTTCGTTTAACCAAGGTAAACGATCCTTTTATGGGGAACTGTTTACGTTTTTACAATAACATTCCGGAGCATATATTAAGATTACCATTTCCTAAGTCTATAATTCACATTAAAATAATTTTAATTGAAAATCATATTACAAAATTGTAGACTACCTGTTAGATAAACATGTATGGAAAAACAACATGAGTCAAAATTCCACACAAATATGATTCTAAATGTATTCTATAGCATTTAAGTTTATTTGAAAAGAGCAATCCCTAGAGCTTCTTGCACGTTCTTCTCAGGGAAGTCAGCACCATGTCGGCACAGTGAACGAGCAGTAGCTTAAAAATGACGTTTTCAAGTGTAAAAATTTTACCTATGAAATAAATGATTATTTGATTTAGACCTTGACGTAATGTACCTTTGCAAACTTGGAAGTCTCTAAATAGATTATGGACTTGCAGACCCAAGTCGGCCGAAGCAAGGAGAGTTAGACAGGCGTGGTTATAGCTCGGAGAGCGCATATAATGTGGTGTCTCTCCTCAGACTATGACACATCTTTTGTCTTGTCCTGCGTGTCCGTACACCCGCGAGGACCTGTACAACGTCACTGATAATGCTGTGTTAGTCGCTGAGTACTTGTCCTCACAAATATAAACGTCAGAGCCGACATGCTAAGAAGAAGACTTCCCAGAACACCCAGACCGCACTTGGGACCTTCTCATCAAGCGACTACAGTATAAACCGTTGGTTCACGGAGGTCATCCTGTATGAAATTCTGAATATATTCCGAAGTACGTAAACAACCTTTTCCCGTCAATAGCCCCCTTTACACAGACATTCTAACGCGTGTGATCAGGAGCGTACAAGATTGCGCGCGGGAAAGCCTGCAGGAGCGATTGCGGGCGATTACATATTTGAAATTTTTTAAGCTAACGTTCTTTTGCGCGCTATTGCTCGTGATCGTTTTTGTTACAACGGACAGAGCGTCCATGTAAAGGCTAATAGCGCAGAATAGAGAACTGGAGCGTGTTGGAATGCGCGATTGCGCGCGTGACTGATGAGTGCAATTGCGCGGTCTTTCCCTTTTCCTTCCAACGTCTTTACACACGCGTTCAATCGCGCACGATTGCTGTATCACACGTATCGAGTATATAATCAGAAATAGAGACGAAATGTCATTTAATTTGTTTGAAACTATTCTGTCAAATCATTACTGCGCTTCGATTGGCCAGCCCAAATTCTAAGCAATTGACGGGTGTCGTCAATTGTTTTACTTCAAATTGACCAGTTTAACTTGAGCTTTTGCTATAATGGACGGAAATTGAAAATTTATTTAATATTTAACTACCGATGAAACGTCATTCCGTTTGGTTTGTAATTAGATGTTTCGCTGTTTTTCCCGCACCCCGAATGGAACAGTACCCCATAGTTAGAGATATTATCTTTATTACAATAAATACAGAATATTTTTGGAATATACGGAGACGTACACACAGGTCAGTTGTTGGCGCTGTACTATTTCAGCTTTCTAATTTGTGACTTCAGTGCAAACGAGAGTTGATATTTAAAAGTGATATAAGTCCTATTTTCCTGATGAGTTGCCAGGGATGGATGACCCTTATTTGCTCTCTACGTCTGGTTAAATACTCGGTGATCAGTGATAGAGTGTCTGTGAAAAGTGCGCTATTATGGTAAGGTACTTCTATTTGCGATAAAGGGGACGATAAATTATGTTTATCATTATTTTCAATGCCGTATTTTACGACATCATCGCTAACATATTCAGGGTCTATAATCTGTTCGGAAGAAGGCAGTTCCTTTGACAGTGGGTCTGGAGTGTTGTTCAACGAAGTGCTAAACAAAACCGCGCTGTATCGTGTACAATGGGCCGAGTCGATGTCGTAGCAGCTCTTGAGTAGCTGCGGCGGCCGTGAGATTTTTCTGTGACCCAGTTTCGTGATGCTCTTGCGGCCTAGAGGTCAAGGGATATGTTCAAATTCCGGAGATTCGGTAGTGATTCGAAATAACACATCAATCTGTAGTATGGCGTACTCGTTATTAATTCATTTACAATTATATTGCAGATTGTGATGTTTTTCATCATCATTATCAACCGATTTATATGTCTCGTCTCGTCGCAGGCAAGGGTGTAGGCCATAGGCCGCCACGCTGGCCGGACGCGGGTTGGGGGCGAATCTTTTTCGACGTAGATTTCATCATGATGATCTCCTTCACCAAAAAGCTGCTCGAGAGGCGATAGAAAACCGAGACTTTTTAATGTTTTTACTATCATAACATTCATGTACTTTTTGTGAAAATACTTTTTTGATGCAAAGTTCGAAAAAACACAAAATAAAATAATTCGATCGAATTACAAACGTAAAATCAGATCTGTAGCTCAGTTGGCAAGAGCGGTTGCCGAGTTGTGGCAACAGATGTTGGCTCTAGTCCAGTCAGATCGATAGAATTTTTTTATGTAGTACGATCTTTGTGTCAACAAAACTTCATTTACAAATAAATAAAAAAATAATAATATTGAATAAATTATTTTGTTGTTTAAAGTATGAACTTTTATTTTTTTAACATTATTGTTGTTATTCAACGAGTAAACCTGGTCTTTTTTTAATACAATATTAGGTGACGGAACAAACAAGTTGTGTGCTTGGTGGTAAGCTACATATACTCGATGGCTACACGTCTGTCCATAACAGTTGCCGTGCCACTCAGTGTTTTAAATCGCAAAGATCTGAAGGGCACTGACACTGCGACTGTCACCCTGACATATAAGTTGGATAAGTCCCATGTATTTGTAATGTCACCAACCCTTCAAAACTGGAACGCGGCAATGCTCACATTACTGTTTAGCGGCAGAATAGTGTCACGATTCTCTCAATTTTATCCAGTATTATTACATATTGTTTTTGGCGCCATAAGTATTATCTTTATGTACTTGTGGTGCCACTGATGCTCGATTTTGATTGGTCGTTATAACGACCAATCAAAAGCGAGTATCCAGTGGAGGGAAAAGAAGTAGTGGTAGAAGGGAGGAGAAAAGAAAAATGCTGCGGAGAACAGTCTTGAAAAAAAAAGGGTGGAACCCTAGCTTACGTCCAGTCCACCGATAATGAAAGGAGAAGATGGATTTAAATCATGCCATTCCATCGCACACTCCGTGACATACATGCGCTTATTCAACCCTTAGCATTCCGTGTGATCTCTGGTGAGCATCATAAGCTATAGGTATAATAGACATTATGGAGGTATGTTGATCCGGATGAGGTTACGTAATAATACTTCATATAGTCGGCCGGATATCGTGCTACCGGACAAAAGCCTCGGGTCGGCCTTAGCCGCGCGAAGCTGGGTTAATCAACACATCACATCTGCTGGCATTACATCATGGTGGATTTAGAAAATACGTATGAGACTTGTTTTATAGGAAACAATATCATTATATTTATATACGGATATATCGAGACCTTAGATTTTCGCGATTGTTACACATCGGAAATTATACTATTACGTTGTGTATATTTAGTACTCTTTGTATAATAAAGGTTCATGTATATGTACGTAAACAGTCCTTCTATCACATAAAACAAATTATGTATATATGACATTGTATAACTCTTCCATTTACGCATAATAACTTTTTTTATTAAAAAAACCGATCTCATAAGTTCGTGGAAATACATCTATTTGCCAAGTTTTATTGAAATCGGTTACAGGAAAGTGCGCGAAACCGAATTCATCCCCTAGTTTGCCACCCTTAGAGGTGGAATATTTTCTTCAAATTTAAATAGGACTAATACCGAGGTACCCTCTTTCCAACAAATGCCGGAGTAATTACGTAACATACACACAAAAAATCATCTTTTTGAAGTCGACTAATTGAATTCGTAGAATGTATAATTCCTGGTAAGTTGTCATTTTGCGGTTGTGGCTTCATTACATCAAGGGTGAATTTTTTTT
Organism: Hyposmocoma kahamanoa; assembly: GCF_003589595.1. Taxonomy (NCBI): domain Eukaryota; kingdom Metazoa; phylum Arthropoda; class Insecta; order Lepidoptera; family Cosmopterigidae; genus Hyposmocoma; species Hyposmocoma kahamanoa. The sequence continues at coordinate 2,038,842 of NW_020653492.1, forward strand.
ATATGAAACGATGGGACCAACAAGTCGTGCGCCCGGTGGTAAGCGAAACGTCTATCCATGTCAGTTGCAGTACCATCAGAGCTTTAAACCGCAAAGATCTGAGGGGCACTGCCACTGCCACTGCGCTCGTCAACCTGAGACATAAGTTGACAAGTCCCATGTGCCTGTAATTTCACCAGCACTCTTACTGCTTGACGGTAGAAATAGATAAGGTGACAGTACTTCCCTGGACGGACTCTTTCACAAGGAGCTCTACTGCCACGTTGGGAAACCAACCTTTCGGGCTTTTTAAAGGTCCCATCGTCACGGCAGTATACGTATATATTTACTGTTTTCTGAATAGAAAATGGTTTGTTTTATATATTACGAATGTTACATCAAATTATGCAATTTTACAAATATAATGTATACCCAATACAAAGACAATATGAAATAGAATACAAACATGATACAAATTTTTTTTTTTTAATAACAAATAAGCGGGCATTTGACTTCCATCTCACCGTATGGAAAGTGACAATGAGGTCGACGATGTAGCATGCCTTTTCTTTTAATGCGTATTTATTCTTAAATAATTTTTATTGTTGACGTCCTTAGCAGGCCAACACTTTGCACTGTGGGCACTGGATGAAGAGGTCCCACGTTGGGACCAATTTCGGAAATGAACTTCAGTGTAATTTCAGTTTCTGCGGTAATCATAGTATATTAGTAGGGATTACCCTAGCTTGAAACAAAATATAAATAATAGTTACTTAATGGGTGTAGTTATTTGGCACATTATCATTTTAATTTAGTTTTTCGCTATTCAGCCGTTTTATTCTGAAATTGTTGAAGCTTTATTATGCTTACCCAAATAGGGTCTATATTATTTTAATTAATTTGAGAAATTCAACAATGAAATACCGTTGCGTTGAGATAAGATAATTATTTGTGTGGATGCGTTGCGTTGTTACATTATAGATTTATGCGAGCATGTCATGGATAAACCTACCCATTCAATGAAGTTTGACAAACCTCAGGTCCTTGTAAAATAAGTCCGTTGTCTACCCAGGATGCTGCGAGTGGCCATTGAAATTAAAAAGAAAAAGTTTGGGGTCCTGTATTTCCTCTGATGAAAAATCCCAAACAACAGACATAAGACTGCAGTACTAATTAATATGTTTTGATTTATTCTAACTTCTATTATTAATTAATAATAATTTGAACTTAATAAAAATCATTCAATAAAATAATTTGTAAAACGTAATGTAGCGTAAATTGGAATATTTCCTTGTAAAATTTTATAATTAATAACTTTTGTAACTATAGTGAAAAAATAGGGTGGTTTGCATTAAAATTAGACATAACTGGTTGATGACTGTACCACCTCAGTCAACCATGACTATGAGACCTGTAAAGGGCCCGAAACGTCGGTTTGTTTGAAAAAACAAATATACGCGATTTAAATCCGGAAAAATAGTTACATTTCCTATTTCCATCTGGTTTTTCGCTATTTACCTGTTTTTACTGTAATTTGTTGACCTTTACTATGCTTACCCAAATTAGGCTTATATTGGCTTAGTTCATATGAGGCCGAGATGAGGTCGACGGTGTAGCGTGCACACCGAAATAATGCATATTCACTCTCACCTTGAAAACGTCCAAGTTATAGCATTCAGGAAACAAGTCCGCAGGCAGAGAATTCTACTCCCTAGCCGCTCGCTATATAAATGTAGAAACGAACCGCTTCGTGCGCATCATGGGAATAACCCACAACATAGGGGTGGAACCCCTGCCCACGTCTAATAGGTATTTACAAATAACTGTCACTTCGGATAAACACAATCTATAGTGTAGTCAAATCACTTATCATCATTTACAGGCTTGTATAACCTTACCGCGTTCTGCCGCCAAGCAGTAATGTTGGCATTATTGCCTTCCGGTTTTATTTTATTTTATTTTATTTTATTGGTACAGTTACAGACATCAGATACAGCATAATATAAAAATATTCTAGAATAGCACTGTAACACTGATACCCAATTACAACTATACACAGCATTCGGTAAACAAAAAAGATAATGTTACGAAGAGCGGAAATATACTTACATACATATTATATTTAAGTAATAAAATATTAAACTATGTCTAACGGATTTTACAATAAAGACAAATAGATAGAATAATAAGATAACAAAAAAAACTAAAACAAAAATTAATGAAAACAAATAGTTATAGTCACATATGAGTAAGTAATTTTGATTTGAAAGTTACAATATGACAATTAAATATATCGTGTTCAGCACATATTTCATTATAGCAACGACACATTCTTATAATAGGATTATTTTTTGCAACATTATTAGTAGTGAGTGGCAGTGCAAAAAGCTGTGGTATACGCATATATTTACAAGGAACTTTAATATTAATTTGTTCAAGGAGGTAAGTATCAAAAAAACCACCTACTATTTTGTGGAGACAACATAGGTCGGACAACCACATCCTATTTTCCAGGCTTAGTAGGCCAAACTTTTGCAGTCTGTCATTGTATTCTGGCAATCGACGCCTCAAACCACACCTGCTACTTAGGACTCTCAGAAAACGACGTTGAATTGCCTCAATACGATCCGTGTGCACACTATATATTGGTTTCCAAACTGGTGAACAGTATTCGAGAACGCTTCTAACCAAAGAGGTGTACAAAATTATCCAAGACTTGGGATTTCTGAAGTGTCTGGCATTCGGAAAATGAAAGACAATTGTCTGTTTGCTTTGCGGTAAATGTAATCGTAGTGGGGCCTAAACGATAGATACGAATCGAAAATTACTCCAAGGTCTCTTATTTTTGCGACACGTTCTATAATTAATCCCTTTATTTTATAGTTAAATAAAGTTGGATGTTTTTTCTTGGTAAAAGTAATAATTTGACATTTTTTCGTATTAAGTGTCATGAGGTTCAGGTCGCACCAATCTACAATTCTGTCTATATCACCCTGAACAAGCTGACAGTCCGCTGTATCATGTATACGTCTGAAAATTTTAACGTCGTCAGCATAATTTTGAAGGCTAAGGGTGCTGGTGAAATTGCAGGCACATGGAACTTGTCAATTTACGCCTGAGGGTGACGGGCGCAGTCGCAGTGCCCTTCAGATCTTTGTGATTTAAAGCTCTGAGTGACACTGCCACTGTCATGTTATGGACAGGCATGTAGCTTTACCATCAGGCGCATGGCTTCTCGTCCCATCACTTGATATTATAAAAAAAAAATGCTCGTGATTTAGGCTAGCGCTGCCCGCGGTTTCGCTCACGTAATTGCAATTTGAATAGGTAAGTACGTAAGTGAGATATATGGAAGTAATACTGACCTATCTAATTATTGTAAAGTTTGCAAAGTACCTATTTCTACGGTTTATCTTCATTCATTACAAATTTATATTTACCAAAATTTGCCACACACATGACATGAGTATTATCAAAATGTGTAATCGAATTTTGTTGAAAAAAATATTAGAATTGTGGTAGCTGTGAAACAGTCCAAGATGATAACCTCAATAATCATATGTTTTGGTTTGTTTACATTTATTCCATATCGAATTTGGCTAGAGTATAGTCAAGTCTTTGAAAAATTACATTTGTCATGTCGATACAGCATACACTTTTATTAGAATATGGGCTTTAGTGCAACGGAACAAGTCTATCAATGTGTAGCTTTATGTGCTGTCGTCTCTACTATTGAGTGTTTGATTAGTGAAGCGGTATTACTGACGAAACCTACACACACACACATATATATATATATATACACATACTAAACCTAATATGTTATTCCTGGACCATAAACTACCCGAAGTGCGTATATATAAAAGAAACGAATGCTTAAGCCGAGAGAAAATTTGCGAAAGCTTCCGATGTACGTGACAGGAAATGCAAATGAAGTTGGTGGTCGTTGCTACACGGGGTTATATCACCTAGTACGCAATAAGTTGCACATTGGCACCTGCATTTAAATGGATGCACAAGAACCGTCGTGATATCCATTTACACTTTTACACTTTCACGTTTCATTGTATTAACATTATAAAACGGGAATAAAAGCGATTCGGTCATTCTCGGACTAGTGTTCATTGCCTAATTTTAGTGGCAATGTGGCACCTAATTTCATTGGTGATTTGATCCTTAGATACTTTTGATGAGTGTGCTGTGGACAAGCGAGTAGAAGCGCTGGTGGAGTTCTGGTGGATTGTATTGTAGATTGCAATCCATTCACATTAGTGAAAGCGTGTGCCGCTGCTGGTACTGCTTGGAATGTTATGTAGACCGCAGATCTTGCTTAGTGAGTTTGGTAGTTCAAGTGGAAATAAATCTGGTTTTATAAAAAATATTTTAAAGTTTTTTTTGTGACCTCATAAATGTTTATAGCACAAGAGGTTTTTGTTAACTTGTAAAAGGTTAAAAAAATTTACGAGAGATGTGTTCTCTGCCGGGATCGGGCAGGGAGTGACGATGCAACGAAACAAAATCAGAATGCCAGGGAAAGAATGGAACTATTCTAAATTTTGAATTTAAATACGAGTAGAAGAAAAAACGATACGATACGAATGGAGAAAGGCGATACAAAAAGGTGGGATGACGATACGTAAGGAGGTTACACCGTTACAAGCGTGTCGCTTACCACCAGGCGAATGACTCGTTCATCCTATCATTTGGTATCATAAAAATTGGTTGGTGCAGCGTCTACAGTACACAGCGTTGAGCCAGCGAGGTCCTCAATAATATTCAAATAATTACATTAATAACATAATAAATTATAAATACAGGGTCAGTAACTACATGATAAAATTTTTTATCTTGAGTTCAATACCCGTTTAATTTGGCTAAAATTGATAGTACTTAACAACGTGTTTACAAAAACAGTGTGGTAGCTTCTAGGGTATCAGAAAGTGGACTCCCAACTGATAGTACACTCACGGGTAAACAAAGGTCGCGAAGGTGAAATGCCTCAATTATTTGTGAATATTTTTGGAATTAAGATACCACAACAGTTAAAGCTATTCAACCTTAATAATAATATTTTTTTTAATAAAGAACACTGAAAGTTACTCCACTAGTTTGTTATAACTAATTTTTAGCCGTGGGGCGACGGCTTAAGAATACATTGTC
>NW_020653492.1:2044380-2064744 GCF_003589595.1 Hyposmocoma kahamanoa
AACCAGGATTTTTAAAATGCATGAATAAAATTGGTTCCCAAAATGCCAAGGGTTTTGACTCCAAAGGCTGTAAATAGGTAGTCGGAGCCGAGATCCTGGTGCTTATTACTTTGTATTCTTTCCGCCAGCTCAGCTGTGGAGCCAGCCTTCTTGCTAGTGTGCTGTAGATGGAATGGGGCAAGTGTGTCGGCACATGTGGCGTCTCACACTAGTGCCCGGCCCTTGGAGTCAGGGGATGAGAGTCATTCCGTCCGGGCGTTTATTTTATTTATTTGGTTCTCCAACAACGAGTACAATATACATTATAATAAGATATACAAAACATATAAATACTATTGCCACATTAGTTAGAGGAGAATACCGCATGCACAAGAATCTGTTTATTTTTTTATACTAGAACTTACGTGTGAGGTATCGATCTACATATATTGGACTGAATTGTATCATGTTTGTTTTGTTGATGAATTCAACAAGGAGGTGCTCAGAATTCTTCAACCTTGAGTATACCTATATTTTGATACTTGCACAAATTGGAAAATAAGAGGATTTTATTTATTTGGAGAACAAATGTATGTAATTTAGGCCCGAAAAAATAGTTTAATTTTTCGACATATAGCAATACCGAAAACCTAAGACATAGTTGATCAAATGTTTTTTTTGCACATCCATTTACGATTCTTATTAACCCGCCTCGCGTCCTCGTACAATCGTTAGAGACACGCGGCTTACCTAACGACATCGAGTATATAACCAGAAATAGAGACGAAATAAGGGCCATATATAGCTGGTAATAGATTAGCGATACAGCTCTTATAAATATCAACTCCCGTTTGCACTGAAATATAGACAGGCCAACTACTGACCTGTGTGTACGTCTCCATATATTCTAAAAAATATTCTGTATTTATTGTAATAACGATAATATCTCTAACAATGCCATGCTGTTCTATTCGGTGGTGTGGGAAAAACTGCAAAACATCTAATTACAAAACAAACGGAATCACATTTCATCGGTAATTAAATATTAAATATGTAATTTTACAATTTTCGTTCATTATAGCAAAGCTCAAGTTAACTGGTCGATTTGAAGTGAAACAGTTGACGACATCCATTGACGACACCCGTCAATTGTTTCGAACTCGGGTTAGCCAATTGGAGCGCAGTTGTCACAGTAATGATATGGCAGAATAGTTTTCAAACAAACTAAATGACATTTCGTCTCTATTTCTGGTTATATACTCGATGCCTAAAGATTTTAATACCGTACCGTCCGGCGTCCTAAAACCACAAGGTGTTTTTAAGGCTCAGCCGTGTTATCGTTCAAATTTTAAAAAAATAGTAATAATAGTAATAACGCACACATTCAACATAGCCCCGCACTAGGGAAACCCTGTGTCGCGGGTGCCATGGACACAAACGTAGACAACCACAAATTACACCCAAACTCACGAGAGAAATAAATGTAGGCCACACAAATATTTCTCTCGGCCCGGGAATCGAACCTGGGACCTCTGCGTGGCAGTCCGGCAAGGTAACCGTTGTGCCACTGAGGCAGTTAAATCCTATGTGTAAAATCATGAAAAGGTAACAACTCGATAAATTAAAAAAATCATATAAATTGTTAATTTTTTTACCCAAAATCATTACGGACACTAGTGCGTGACTGGTTAATAGGGTAATATCATTGACTTACAAATAAATGGACGACGGGTCTAATACAAAAACCACGATAAAAATGTCCCAAGTCAACCTATTTAAACGTAGTGACATGTAAAGGAATATGGAAAAGCTAAAACGTTGAATTTAAATAGTAATGTCATCGCAGTACTGTCTAATTTTGCTTGCTTCGCTGTCAGTCGAACAAACGAAGACTAAAGCGTGAATGACACTCTGTATACGATTTTAACGCCCTATAAGTTCGGACACTTTTTAGCGCGGACCCGACGTCCATATAATTGTAAGTCAATGGGTAATATACTTTCATTTTTTGAATGATGATGATGATGAATGTGCGTACACATGTCAGAATAATAGCCTCAGCAAAATACACAAAGCTTATCCTAGACGCGAGTAGCACAAGTGCAGTGCTTCAATAACAGATTGTTTGCTAATCATGGAGAGTTGTGCTTTCAAGTGAATGACAATCACTCATTGAAAGGCTCTCGTTCCGATGCTCGATACTCGCGCCACTCGTTGCCAGTCGAGTGCTTATATCCAAGATTTTGCGCTCGTTGATGGGGAACCGAGGAATTGATCAAGCTTTTGTTTTCAAATGATATTTCTATTTTTAGCCGACTTCAAAAAAGACTTCTTTTTGTGTGTGTGTTACGCGCAGTACTGACATTTGTGAACTGATTTTGATAATTTTTTTTTGGAACGGCCCGCAGACTAAATAAATACGGTATTGTATTGGTTTCGTTCTTTTTTTTAATAACATCAAGTGACGGGTCGAACAAGTCGAGCGCCTAATGGTAAGCTTGTGACGGTGTGTCCTCCTTACACTGTCATCTCACCTCTTTGTATCGCCTCTCTCCGCTTGTATCCTATTATTTTTTAGTTTTACATGTATTTAAATTTTAAATTTGAATTGTTCTATCTTCCTTCACTTTCTCATTTTGTTTTCGTACCAGGGTCACTCCCAGCTCGACCGCCACAACAGTCGGAGCTGTTTCAAATTCCAACGCGAACAATCGCTAATTTTGGTTCTTTGCCTACGTTCATAATCATTTAATAAGCTAAATCATGTGTAATAATTTATAAGTCTACAGCCTTCGTGTACCTATATCTGTAATTCAGTTACTCGGCCCATTTAGGGGTAAGTGTCTTAATAATAAGTGTAGGGAGTGTTTTATACTGTTGTACCTGTTTTTTTACATTGACCTTTTTATTGTCACAACCCTTTCTTTAAACTTTACTTCTTTAATAAATTTTGTGGACCGGAAGTTTCCCGTTTCATTGCCGTGAACCTGTTCACGGCTAGTTAGGGTAACAACCCTTTCAAGCTATACGCATAACAGTTACCGTGCCACTCTGCGCTTTAAATTGCATAGATCTGAGGGGCACTGACAATGTGTCCGTTCACCCTGAGACATATGTTGACAAGTCCCACGTGCTTGTAATTTCACCAGCAAAGGTAAGGACCTTTCAAAACCGGAACACAGTAATGCTGACATTAGTGCTTGGTAGCAGAAATAGGTAAGTGGCAGTACTACCCTGGACGAACTCTTTCACAAGGAGCTCTACTGCTACTAAAAATTTTGGAGAAAATATTTCACTTCTAAGGGTGGCAAATTGGGGGATAAAATTTGGCAAATACATTTCAATAATATATATTATTATTACTTATATATTTCAATACATTCCCCAAACTTTCGATTTCGGTTTCTTTTTACAAAAAAATATGATTTATTAAATTAATTTTCCATCTTTTTAATTATTTTCTATAGTAAAAATAATCTCCATGGAACAGTGGCTGAATAGTTATACATCTTCATGTTGGGTAAATTTATTTACCCGTTGGTTACAAAGTTCAAACATTTATTCAACTGACGTTACAAAGGAAAGCTTTTATAAAAGATTTCTATCTATCTAAGAAGTTATAGAGAAAGAAGAAACTTCTCAATCAACGTGTTACGGTCGTCTAATGAAGATAAAGGACTCCTAACGTAGGACATTATTCACCGCTAAGTCCCCTGAAGACTAGTGTAATTCATAATGCAAGGAAAAATGGCTTACAATATTATCAAAAAGTTTTCTTAAGTGACTTTAAAGTGCTTGAAGTAGCTCATTCGTCAATGTCAAAAGGTGTACATTGAAAAAACAAAGTGATTGAAATAAACAGAGTGTTGTTTAAGGTGGTCACATAACTTGTTTCTTTGTAACATGTTCTGAGCCTATCAAGTTGCAGGGATAATTTCAATGATTGGAACGATCATTTGAAGTACTGAATTGAATCATGTTATGATTGATTCAATTAAATATTTTTATCTACACACATCATAAACTCCATATAATGTATTCAAAAACCGCAAATTACGACCAGCGTAAAGGTAAACTGTTTTGTTAGAACAAATTTCATATCTGTGAAAATGTTATTATTGCTTCTTAATAACATCGAATTGGATGTTATATTACATTCAAATTTCGAACGTCTCTGAAAAAAAAAAGGAATTTGATTGGGCTTCAATTCTAATATCAGTAGAGATGAAGTTTTATTCGAAATGAAATGTCAATAGCAAACAATTTTGACAATTTCCCACGTTATTTGATATCGAACGATATGATAGTTGGGGCCGATTCTAGTTTGTCTATGAATTAAAAATAAAACTACGGTTGTGTGACATTTATAAAACGCGCCTGTGGGCTCGTTTCATAAACACTCACTCGCATTTTAATGCCTTTCATTATGTAACAGTCACATAAACTACTATTTTCTACTCCTGTCTTTTAATTTGTCAATTATAATTTCATAAACCATATCACAAAGGCGCACTTTTTAGTTTTCAACCAACATTCTATTGGCTATGGTTTATATTCTACTCGCTACTGAACTAAAACAATTTCAAAAAGAGAACCCCGTTTTTTGCAAATTAAAAGTGCTTTCTTAGATGCGTCACTGTGTTCCCTGAACAGAATAACGTAACTATATAAACTATATATATAATGTTTGTGAAATTATTAAAATTATTATTTTATTCAATAATATTTAAAAAGTTCTTAACAGGTACAAAAGCGTAACCGTTTACCATATATATGCTTATGTACTTGGTCAATCACGGACATTTCTATTCTATCTCTTTGGTTTTTTAGTTTTGTTGCTTTGTTTGATTTTCGTTTGGATTTGTTGTTTGTTAAATTTTGGTTGTGTTTCATTATTTCAATTTACTCGTAGAAAAAGTATAGTACATGTTATTTTTTTTTAAAATACTAACTGACGGGGCGAACAAGTCGTGGGCCTGGTGATAAGCGACACGCCTGTCCATAACAGTTGCAGTGTCACTCAGCACTTTAAAACACAAAGATCGGCACTGCCTCTGTGCCCTTCACCCAAAGACATAAGTTGACACTCTTACCTTGAACAGGCGTGTCGTTTACCATCAGGTCGTCCCATTACTTTGTATCATAAAAACAAATCATTCGACGACCAACAGTTTATACTGTGAGCCCTAGATGAGGAGGCCCCGGGTTCGATTCCTGGTAGGACCAAATTATAGTAGTGGTAGGCGAATTGAGAACTCCTCCTTTTTTGAAGCCGATAAAAAATTGAAAAATGATTTATTTTCTCAACACAAATAAAATACACTTATAATATGCTAATAATTTATTATTATTAATAAATTAATTTTAAATGTTGTCTCCTTTGTGTGAGACTGGAGACCCTATTAGGCAACTGAACCTATTTTACAGCCCACCAAGCCCTCACTCTCTTAAGAATTAGTAGTAGTCGTACTATATTTAGAAGCACAGATGGCGCCACAGTCACACCACGCGCGCGCCTCTTTCTTCTGTAGACTAGAATAATTTGTTTTGTAGACTAGATTGTATAAAAATTAGTAGTGGCGCCGTGGCGGCCTGCGGCGCCGCAGACGATCCCTGCAGCGCTTCTACAAGCATGTGATTTGAAAAAAAAACCCTTAATTTTAGTTAATCTGGCAATAAAGCTCACCTCGTTTAGCCGGCTATTGTATTTCTTTGTTTTTTATGGTTTGATTGTATTTTTAATGTCTGTTTCTGTGTAATAAACAATATTTATAATATATTGCGTTGCATTGTTACTGGTTTCAATGAGTTAGCGTCGGAAACACATTTGGCCCACCAAAATTGACCCATAATTCATGTTTATTGCGCCTTTATTAATACTGGTGGTATTATGTGTACTTATTTTCCACTCAATTTCATGTGTTGATATATTACTGAAGCTAGTTTTATACATATTCTTGTAATTTATAAAGACAGTTAATTTCGTCTTCTATAATGTTCAGCAAGAGAGATCCACCAAAATGGAGATGGCCCAGGCATCTGTTACGTAGGCCGGAGAAATCGGGGCATTAGCATCAAATATGGAAAGATACGCTGAAGCTGACTGCAGGTCCCCATCGGAGAAGAATAACACTTGTTAGAGCACACTGCAAATCATATGGAAGAGGCTTATGCCAAAAGACACGCAGAGCTAAGAGATACATACTATAGATTTTTTTACGATTCTAAGTAACGTCGTGCGACACGCCTGTCAATAGCAGTCGCAGTGCCACTCAGGGCTATAAATAAATAAACACCGAAATCACAAGCCCAAACAATAACACACACGATTGTCGTGACGTATTTTTGAAGTTGTCTATTTTTTAAATGACAGACCCAGGCGTTAAGAACTTTATGGTTTGCTAGAGTAGTTACCGAAATAGCAATTAATATTAGTTCTTTTACCTGTTATAACTTCGATATCCGATAAATCGGTATAAAATCATCACCGGCACCTCTAGGTGTGGTATGCGTCTACGGCTGCATGTATCGCGTGAGCGGTTATAGCGCAAAGATCTGTGGAGCATGGTCACTGCGTTCGTCACTCTGAGATATAAGTTGACAAGTCCTACGTACGTGTAATTTCTGTACCCTTCAAAACAGCAATGCTCACACTACTGCTTGGCGGCAGAAATAGGTAAGGTGGCAGTACTTCTCTGGACGAACACTTTCACACTCTACTCCGTATAAATAGATAGGGAAGTAAAATTGTAACTCCGCTAAAAAGGCTTAATAATAAAAGTAAATAAATAAAATTTAGGTGACTGCACTGCTGTGTTGAAAAGTTGTAAAGTCCATGGGTTGTGAAATCGAATGGGTACAATATCAAAGGGTTCTACATCGATTATCTCAACGTCGAAAACAGCGTAGAGTAGTGTTAGTTAATCGAAAGTTTACGATATCGAATGGTTCGTAGCAAGCAAGCATGCAAACGCGCGACTGTATTGATGCTGTCGGTGTCGCATATGTTGAATCATTCAAAATGGGTGTATGGGCCACCATCCGGCTCGAAGGACCAAAATGAATGGGCCATCTTACTCCATACGTAGATTGTAGAGGTAGTTCGCAGAGAAAGACTTGTAAAGAAAATGGTAAAAGTATATTGGTTTAAAATACAGGTGTTATAGTGGCAAATTTTTCCTTGTGATGCAATGTATGGGTGGACAGTTGGTAATGTACTACATAAAATAAAGTATGAATTACGTATTTAATTAAAGACGCCACAAGGGTAAAATAGATCGCCGTGTGCGCAGAGTAATACGAAGAAAGTATGAGTTCATACAACGGGCATCGCGTTTGTATTGCGATTGCATCGCATTTGCATGAGACTGTATTGCTGCTTCAGTCGCGCGCGTGTGTAAAGGTAGACAATTAATGACAATAATTAAATTAATTAATAATAAATAAAGTTGACGTGAGTCGGCGCTCTAAAACGTTTGAGTTCATAGCATGTACAATTATTACTGTATAGATTATTGTTTATTTTTCCTCAGTTCTACAAATGTGATTGATATTATTGTAATAAAATGTTTCTTTTTTTTTCAGGTAAGAATAAGAAACCTTCGGAAACATTGTTACAGGTAACATAGGGTGCTTAATTACCGAACTTGGACAATGTTCCCAAACCTAGCTGTTGTTAAGAATGCTGCGAGACAATAAAAATATATTTTTTATGGTAAAAGAGTGTCCAAGCGCAAACACTGAACGTAATTAAATTTTTAATGAAGAGTTTTTGTCCAGGGTAATTAACGAGCTTGCGTAAACCGAGCGGTCGTACCAGACTTTTGTCTTATTTATTTTCAGCTAAATGTACTCACCTTTTGTGTTTCACTTTATAATAGTTCAACAAAGCGTTCAAACATGAGTTTACATTCCACTAGTTTTGTTTAGTCTATAAACAAAAGAACGAATAAAGTTGTAGACTGTCTGATTATCAACATAGACACCAATGAATATTCGATCAATCTTGAAGCATCTTCAACTTACACAGCTTTTAAAATTAACGTTAATGACTACATAAGTGTATTTTAAAGGTCAAGACACACTCATCGACGGCGATAAACCTGTTGTCTAGACAAAAGCACGTATAGTATGGGAACGCGCTCGCAATGTCGACGCGAACAAATATGAACGGCATTTGATTGATTTATAACGAAAATTTAACCATAAATTTACAATACTTATTTAAGATTTGCATTTTTTTAAAGTCCTTGATTTACGCCCGTGTTCTGAGAGATCTTGAGTGCAATCAAAGTGACAGCACGCTGACGGTCGCCATCTTGATTCGCATGGCGATATTTCGTTAAACAAAATGGCTGACCTATTCGATCTCGTAGATGAATATCTGTATTATTTTATAGTATTTCAAATGTATATCTGTGTGATCCGATTTTAAAAACGCAGCATGCTCCATATTGGACTACAACATCTCTTATCACCAGGTGAGAACAATTGCAGTGCTCAACTTGAAGACGTTGTTTTCACTACACTGAAAATATGTTTCTGTATAATTATTATTGTAGTAGACAATTTACGAATAGATGTCACGATGACGCCATTCGAAACTGACTCAAAATAGGTTTTCTACAGAATATAATACTACGGTTAGTGTGCCCATGAGCTCCATCAGCTCATTTCGCCCGCCCCTTCCTGGATGTGCCATCGCACATCCAGACCCACGGGGAGATATTATCCTTAATTGGTTGATATTGCCTTCAGGCGTACAGCAATGCTTAGAAATTTCCTGTCTGTTACTGTGTTTTCGAACACATACAGCCCGAGCCTTTAAGATGCGACTGAATACGTTTCTTATGGGCGAACTCGTTCCATCGTTAAGGTCATGATGGAATGAGCTCGCTCTTTGCTCCATGGCGATATGTACAAGAGTAAATTCTTTTATTTAAAAAAAGAAGTTAAACAACGAAAGATATAAAATTAAATGTCATTTAAATTTAAATTTGTAGAACAGACTTGCGGCTAGAGCCAGCCGTTGAAATTGCAACAAGATTTAGAGGTTGTTTGCAATCTCCACAGCATTTAAGTAGGTTTATTATTTTATTTGAATTTTATATATGACAGACTACAAATAATACTTAAAACTATTACATTATAAATCTGACATCTAATTGCAATTTTACACAACGTTCATGTTAGGATAATATTATAATATAAAAAAGGAACCGACTTCAAATTTTGCTTAAATGTACATACAAACTGAAAGTAAAAAGTTAACAATTGGTTACCGGAAAGTGCACGAAATCGGATTCATCCCCTAGTTATTTAAACGATGCAACTTTGTGTGCACACAGCTATCTTTAGCAGCGATGCAAATGCGCGTTCGTGAAACGTGCGATTGTATCGCTACACTTGCGATTTATAGGTGTTATAGCATCGATGCAAACGCGCGATTGCATCGATACAAACGCGCGATTGCATCGATGCAATCTCTTATGTTGAATAATTACGTAGGTAGGGTTAAGAGCACGTCAAGCTTAACACTTAAGACTTAAATCCAACTCTATGACGCTTACGATAAGAACAATCCAAAGTACAAAGTGTCAAGCTTGATGTGCTCTTGTCTGTACGAAAAATCTGTATAGGTTTACGCACGATATTTTATTTTGTTAATTATAAATTTATAAGTGAAATTAATAAGTAAATAAATAAATGAAATAAATAAATAAGTTAATTAATTAAAAACGTGCATCGCGTTTGTATCGCATTTGCATGGCATTTGCATCGCTGCTTAAAGTCCCGCGCGCGTGTAAAGGTAGACTATTAACGACTACGTCGCGTTTTCATCACTCTGCTAAAACTCGCTGTGTGTGTAACCGCTATTAGACTGACCTATATTTAATCGCTCGATTAAAACGATCAGACACTTCATGAATAATCAACGCAATTTGCAATTGGTGATCAATTGCCATTGTGTTAAGTGATTGTGACCTACTGAATCCCATTACGATACGAAAATAATTATCGAATGTTAAAATCCCAATTAAAGTGCTTTTGAATCATGATACCAATTCGAAGTGGAATTGGACTTGTTTCAATAATAAATCAGCGTTAAAACGCCTTCGAGAATGTTTTTAGCTAACCTTTTCGAAGCAGTAGAACCAGTGGTGCAGCGTGGGGGGTGCAGAGGGGATCATGGCCCCAGAGGATACAGCAATGGGGGCAGCGGCTAGCGCGTCAAAATTTTTTTTTAACTTAAAATTAGAATTAAAATAATTTCCACTATTTGAGGAAACGATATCCTGAACAATATAAAGATGGCGAACATAAAAACAGAATCGAGTCAGGCCTGCTCGAATAATTTCGTAAAACCTATAATTATGTTCGATCCATGTATGAATAAGAGTGTTCTTTAAGCGTCGAGTTTTAGATTGGTTACATACAGCGACTTTTGGGAGCGATGCCAACGCGATGCGAACACGATACAGATGCGATGCAAACGTGATTCAAACGCGATGCAAACGCGATGCAAACGCGATGCAAACGCGATAAAAACGATGCACGTTTTAAGTTAATTAGCAAATTTTTATTTATCGTATTTAGTAATTTAACTTTTAAATTTACAATTAAGAAAACAAAATAATGCGCATAAACCGATACAGATTTTTCGTACTTAACTATTTAACATAAGAGACTGTAGCAGTCGCGCGTTTGTATCGATGCAATCGCCTATATATCGCAAGTCTACACTTGCGTCGCTAGCGGTAGCATCGCTACCGATGCTATCGCGCGTTTCACGAACTTGTGTATCCACTCTTAGGGCACAGTCCACTAAGTCGTCCCAATATAAATTCTTTGAAGTATATTATTGATGTTCTTTGACCTTATTTTTTACGATATACCTTTTTACTACTAAAGCAATCATAGACGAACATTCACGATGAAAAATAAATGACATGATGAGGTTATTGTATGTTCAGAAGGGCGCTCAAAATGCAAACATCTGAAAGGGTCAGTACTGACGTGATCTTTGTCTGGAGGCAGTCAACCGTAATAATTTGCACTTGCCACTGGTGCCCAGTGATTTACTACAAAAGACTGATTGGTAGGGGAAAGTTAGCTAGGGAAACCTAACTATGGTTTCTTTTTATGCCACCAAGTGACGGGACAGATAAGTCAAGCCTGGTGGTAAGCGACTCAGACCTTTATAACTAATAATAACGCACACTTATAGCCTCGCACTAGGGAAACCCTGTATCGCGGGTGCCATGGCTACACACACAGGTAAACAACAAATTACACCCAAACTCACGAGAGACATAAATCTGGGCCATATAAGTATTTTTTCCGGCCCGGGAATCGAACCAGGGACTTCTGCGTGGCAGTCCAGCATGGTAATCGTTCGGCCACGGAGGCAGTTATTATTTCGCAAAGATCAGAGGAGTATTGCCACCACACTAGTTACACTGAAACATGTTGACAAGGCCCATGTCAACATGTGTCAGATGTGCCTGTAATTTCAAAAGCACCTTACTCGTCAACACCGGAACGCAATAATGTTCACATTACTGCTTGGCGGCTGAAATAGGTAAGGTGGCAGTACTTCCCTAGACGAACTCTGACAACTCCAATGCTACTGAAAACTTGAATTTGAGCTTCTAGCACTTTTGCAATAGTATCTGCTCTTAACGAGATAAAACAACCATTTTCTGCCAATACCAATCGGTATTTTAATAATGATAGTGAATTTCCAAATTGGGGGCAAGAGGATTTATGTAAGTGTCACACATTTCATTTATTATTACAGATATACATATATGAATTTTAGCCGGGTATTGTGTCACATGGGCGGTAAGTAGGTAATTACGAACAGAAGGACAGATTCAAAATAATAATGGGCCGGACGTTTGTAATTGCTGTTCCGCCGGTGTGGCGTACAATGAAATTAAAAAAAAAAGGAAAGTTGGACTTAAAAACATTATTTATTACGTGAATGAATGTATTAAATATTCATTATTTCACATTAAAATTACAATGACAACATAGAACAGTAATGTAAGCATCACAGAGTAAGCTAATGTACAACAGGCGGCCTCATTGCTAAGTAGCAATTTCTTCCAGGCAACCTTAGGATAAAATTTAAGAGTTGAAAAGGGAGCAACCAAAGAATATCTTGTAATGAAAGCGTTTTAAATAAATACACTACTCATCAATAAAGTAAATATATAAATAATAATAAAAAATAATAATAAACATTATTAGAACGTATACATGAATAATAATACATAATAATAAGATTAGTCATATACATTTATAGGACAATAAAATCAATAATAACAATAATAATAAATTAATTAACAAAGCAGGATTATAAAACTATGCAGAAATGAAATAAAACGAAGGGAATGAAGAGAAAAAAACCAGAAGGGGATCGTCGAATTGGATCAGAGAATTGGATAGGAGGGAGAGAATTCCATAACCGGATAGCAGATACAGTAAATGTTATGTGTGACGCCAGACGAGCGTAATTTGAGTTGTGTAGTTTGCGCTGCATTCGGTTTCATATAAAAGTACGGTTTGTTTCACACGACGACGCAAAACGAGTTATCTACCGACTCATTGGCGTAATGACGACTGACTATCGGTCGCATCGTGCGACGACGGGCTGGCACGGGTGGAAGTAGGGTTGAGGGAAGGGGTCACTTTGGTATAGGATGCGCGTGAGTATAGACATTTCTTGCGAAAATGTTCAATACGGTGATTAAAATATAAATAACTGAACAACTTACTTGATTGTTATTATTAGTCTTTCCTCTGGACTGATGGCTTGTCCATTATTTGTATCTGACTTAGTAATAAAAGGTTTTACTAGACTTAATAATTCGAGTTCTTAGGTTTTCGCGATTGTTATACATGGTCACGGTCAACCGTGACCATGGGACCTGTAAAGGGCCCGAAACGTCGGTTTGTTTGAAAAAACAAATACGCGATTTAAATCCGGAAAAATAGTTTCATTCCTATAGACTTAATAATTGTTGAAAAACTTTTATTGGCATGTGGTAGTACTTAATAAATTGATCTGGATGTTCACATAAACTTGTATATAATATATGAAACTGCCCATAATTTAATCGTTTCATATTGAGTGGATGTACCCAGCTTCTTTTTCTAACATCGTCTTCTAATGCTTCATAAATGCATACCATTTTTAATGGATCCATTGCACTATTACGACATAAACACGCCGTATAAGCGCAACTGAATAAAATACGTTCGTTTGGTGTTCCAATCGAATTTCGGTCGAGCGTAAACTGCGCAACTCATAAAACGCAACTCACAACTCATAAAATTACGCTCGTCTGTCCTCGCCCAACTATCAAAAACAACGAAAATGTCGTTATGTGCCATTTTCGCAAAACTATGATAATGTTGGTGGACACATTACTGCCTCTCAGCATCCATATGATAGCGAAAATACCTACCCAGGTGGGTTCCACAGAGATGCTCCAAAATAATGAAAGTATCGGCTTTTGTTTTACGTCTAGATCTGCGAGCTCAGCTGGAGGGGGAACACTGTAATTAGACGTCATTAGAGAGAAAACTCACAAAAGAAAATTATAGCAAAAAACAATATTGTTATTTAGTTGGTACCCGATGTTTGAATGTATTCACTGTTTAATATAATGTTTGCATGTACCTGACGTGCTTACAAAATAATGCTAAAACAGAGCGACGTGTGCTGGAGGTGAAGGGATGAAAATACCCTCGTCGTGGAAATTAATTAATTTATTCTTTATTGCGCAAAGAAAAACACATTATAAACACATGTTACAAATGACTTATACAACGGTGAGCTTATCTCTTACAGCCAACCTTAGCTGTAGTACAGGAAAGGTAGTCGACAGGACTAATTATTGCATAATTATAATTATAGAATTATAATTATTAAAATACATAAATAGTAATGTACAATAAGCATAAACTATACACTTATATTAACTTTACTCACAGACCCTGTATCGCGGGTGCCATAGACACACACATAGACAACCATAAATTACGCCTGAACTCGCGAGAGAAATAAGTGTAGGTCATACAAATATTTCTCCCGGCTCGGGAATTGAACCCGTCTCGGGCGTGGCAGTCCACATAATAACTGTTCGGCCACGGAGGCAGTTAACTTTTGAAACGCGTGTCATGAGGTTTGTAGGTGACTCGGAATTAAATAGTAGAGGTGAAATTGCACAGCCTTGAACACCACCGTAAAATTGCCTTCTTATCAGTATTTCACAGGATATATGACCGGAGATTGTGCGAGGGAATATCACGATTCAATTCCGCCTTCCCTTTACGTCATCGGCGGACTTGGCGTAGGCTGGGGTTCCACCACTATATTATGGATATTCCAAGAATTCCCACGAAGGATTCCACATTTATATGGAGAACGGCTATGGAGTGGAATTCTCTGCTTGCAGACTTGTTCCCTGAGATTACAGTGGCAGTTATCGCTATCGACCGCGTAAAATTTTTGTATAAAATGTTGTTTCTTCTTGTGACCGCCAAGGGTGCTGTATAATTTCCAATACAAAATTGTGAAGTAATATACGTGATCGGTAGCGACAACTGTCGCAATAAACTCGTGGTAGAGGCATTGGAACTCACAAATATAAACGTCAGAGTCGACACGCCAAGAGGAAGAACGGTATAACTTTGATCTTTTCAAGGCAAGAATGAATAGGCATTATTTATGTATGCATGCTCCATCGTTGACCTCATCGTTACATTCCATTAGGTGAGATGGAGGTCAAATGCGTATTTAAAAAAAATAAAAAAGTAGCAGTAGACCTCTACTGCTACTTCATGACCTCATTGTGAATGAGATCGTCCTGGGAAGTACTGTCACCATACCTACTCCTGCCGCCATGCAATTATGCGAGCATTACTGCGTTCCAGTTTTTTGAAGGGTACTGGTGAAATTTCAGGCACATGGAACTTGTCAACTTGTCTCGAAATGACAGGCGCTGTGGCAGCGCCCCTCACATCTTTGCGATTTAAAGGTGGGATTGGACCTATTATGGTTAGGCGTGTCGCTTGCCACCAGGCGCATGACTTATTCGTCCCGTTACTTGATACCATAAAAAATATATTAATATTATACATAAATGAATACATAACACAACATACGCTGCATCTTTTATCAAGTTAACAAGTCAAGATATTTAATGGAATTAATCACATCGTGATTAAATTAATTACTTAAAATGGTTACAGCAATGGTTACAATTGTTGCTGCATATTATTAGGAACGAATACGACCAACTACATCTTGTTTATTCCAATTACGTTGATTTTTGAGTGTATATCACAATCGTGAACGAATTATTCTGCTGCCGTTAGTTTTTTAGGGCGCTTGTGACTCGTCATTTGTAGGGCGTTGTATACGTTTTTATAATAAAATTCTAGAAATTGTACAAAATTTATCAGAAGAAATGTTTAAATCTCATGTTAAAAATCTACTAATTTTTTTTAAAGCCCTGCACTTGGAAAACCCTGTATCGCGGGTGCCATGTACACACACATAGACAGCCACAAATTACACCCAAACTCACGAGAGAAATAAATGTAGACCACACAAATATTTCTCCCGGGCGGAGAATCGTACCGGGGACAGACCAGCATGGTAACTGTTCGACCACAGAGGCAGATAGAAAAGCTTATTGTAAAATCAATGATTACATAGATGATGCGAACGCATGGTGTATTTCCAGTACTACTAGTGGTTTTTTGTTGTGATGGTTTCAAGTGTAATTTGATTACCTTGATTTGATTTGAAAAAAAGTCAAAGCCGAGAAAATAACATTTAAAATATAATTTAAAAAAAAGATTAATGGGCCCTTTCAACCAACGGCGGCAGTATTCGATTCCGACATATGGTGTAAATGGGTTGTTACTTTCAGTAAATGTTAGGAGAATGACTGAAGCTAAAAATCTTTTATGTCATAAATGACGTATTTCAGCAACAGCTGTTGTTTATTCGGTACATTAGACCCATTCAGTTCATTGTACTTAATTGCTTTATTAATGGAACAAACGAATGAGTTTCTTTCTTCACTAAAATCGAAAGATAGAGCATTAAAAGTATATGCTTGGTAATTAGGAGCATGCTACCATGGTTATTACTACTTACATGAAATATTACTACTTACATCTATTGAAGATAAGAGTAGAAAGAGCTACATCACAGGTTTAGAAGTATCAAAATTTGTTTTTTTATAATATCAAGTAACGTAACAAACAAGTGCGTCTGATCTGATCACGCAAAGATCTGAGGCGCACTTCAAAACTAGAATGCTGTAATGTCCACATTTATATACGATATTGATAGAAGGATTACACGTTTATTCAGCACAAAAACAAACAGAAATAAAACATTTCACAAAGTATAACACAAAATCACATAGAACATGTACTATTAATATAATACACATTTATATAAAACCATACTGTGATAAAAACAAATAGAGTGAGAGAAACAAACAAACAAATATTGTGAGAATTAACAAAATTTTAAGTATGACTACAGTTGGTGCTGAAATGGGCCTGACTCAACATAAATGCGTAGACCGTGAAAAATCAAACAGAGCTGGTTTTCTGCCAGTACCATATGGTGAGCGATAGTAACTTAAAACCATTCCACCAAAGTACATCACACGCAAGTACAGATATCTAACTCTAAAAATATAAAGCAATATAATGTAAATAGTATAAATAATACAACTATTATGTAAGTAAGTAACATAAATAATAATAAACTGTTGTTACAAATATCATATTAAATTATAACTATAGCCACCAAATATGACCTGATCTTTATTGTTAATAATATACTGTGGTAGCATTACTTCCCTAGAATAAGTTCCTTTTTCACAAGGAACTCCAGTGTTGATAAAAACGGTGAAGAAACGTGTTTCGTGCTTTTTCTGCTACACCCAACAAAGGAAAAGGTAATAAATAATACATCCTAATTATATTCAATATGCAATAAAATAATAAAAATATAAATTTATCTTGAACACATATATCGAAAAGCAACATTTTTTTCAGATTTAAAGCGCTTAAAATATTTTTTTAAACTCGTCTCTATTTCTGGTTATATACTCGATGTTTCAAACAAAGTAATATCGTTGAGCTCTTTAATAATACTACAATTAGTATTTATTTGGTCTGTGACTACAACATAATTGAAAATAGCACTTACTCATTAGGGTGTTTTTCCACCAAAGATGTGCGTAGCTTTTCCACCAAAGGTAACGAGGCGGTGAGAGGATGTGCAGCGGCGCGTTGCGAGGATGCGTTACGGACCCTTTTCAGCTATGCGCGGGCGGGGTACGGTGTAAGTGTGGTAAGCTACACGCCCGTCCATAACAGTTGCAGCGCCACACAGAACCTTAAATCGCAAAGATCTGAGGGGCACTGCCACTGCGCCCGTCACCCTGAGACATATGTTGACAAGTCCCATGTGCCTGTTATTTCACCAGCACCCTTATCCTTCAAAACCGGAGCACAGTAATACTGACATTACTGCTTGGCGGCAGAAATAGGTAAGGTGGCAGTACTTCCGTGGACGAACTCTTTCACAAGGAGCTCTACTGCTACTAGATATTTACTGCTAGTAGTATTTCTAAAAAATATGGGCTATTATAACGTAAAAGAATTTTTAGAGGATGAATTCTTGGTACCTAAATCTGTTAACTAGTTATAATATCCAATAATATCCGTAAATTGATCTCAATATTAATATAAAAACATCTGTGGTGTACATTATGGAATGCTTATAATTAAGAATAAAGAATAATATATTTATTTGTTCTTCAGTAGAAGGGTGTAACAAGCTGAATTCTCACTTCGAACCGCAGGCAATGTTCAAGCTCTACCATAAGCCCACCTGCCACCTGTCTCATTATTTATTACCCCCTCTCTCCGAGATACATTAAATTATTAAGTACGTACCCGGCATAATGCTTTTTTGTTGTCGTCTACTTTCATTGTCTGATGTTTTGGATGGTGAGGTTTGATATTTTAATTTCCATCTTTAATATTTCACCACTACCATAATTTATAATAGTATAAAGTAATATAGGCAACAAATACTCTTGTCGCCACTTTGTAGTTTATTGGATTTAGACTAGATTGTAATACCTATGTACCTGGTTCAAATGTCTCAATGTAGATATTGAGGGACGACAAAAGATACTTAATAAGCGAGTAGAAAGATTCTGAACTATGATTAAAACGTTCTTAACACTACATTGTGCTATGACGTGGAACGAAGAAGAAGAAGAAAAAGAAGAAGAAGAACCGTAGAGGTGTGCCTCGTATGTCGCGTACAAACCCCAAGCACATCTCACCTATATACTGGGGCGGGACATCTTTATAGGTGCCCCGAGTGGACCTCCAGCCTCCCCTTTAGTCCAACCTCTGCCCAAAAGGTTTCAAGCTTCGATAGCTATTAGTCGCGGTGCAAGCGTGCATGCCAGCTACTACCGACCCGATTGATGCCAACGATAGGCACCCACAGCCATAAGCGTCAATGAGGCTAGTCTACTGCGGGTCGAGTCAGCACGTGGCAAATTGATAGCCATAGAACATGTTTCGTAACAATATTAAACTCGACAATTAACTTAGCTGAGTGTCTCTCCACCGTGTCTATGCATGTCGTAATGTTAAACAGTACATAGAGGAACTTACCAGTTGTTTGTCTCTTAGGGTACATTCACTTACACAGCCATATTTTTAGTTTTAACCAAACTCAAGTGCACTCGGTTCCCGCCATTATCGTTGACGTTACTGTCGTCTCGATAGTGTCAAAATAAAAACTTGCAAAGCCAAAGCAGTGTTACCATAATACAAAAAATGGGTGAAGTTCATTTACTCACCAAATGACTGATTATCGTGTGAATCGCGAGAACTCTGACGTATTAGTTGACTTTAGTTAATAAAGAAATGCATCCGATAAATACCAGTAGGGGAGACCGGGGTTGGTAGTTCCCGGGGTAAGTTGTTCTCACAGCAATAACTTTGCAAGGAAAATGTGTAGGAATAGGTACATGTGAAGCGCGTCGTTAAAGCGTCAGGTGATGCGTCTTACCGGCAGCCATTTGTTTTGGCTATGTGCGTGGAGCTGTCAAAATATCACGTAAGTAAATTTTTTCTTGTTTAATTTTTTATTTTTATATCATACGTAACTTTTCTAAATTGTAGTGACATTAATAAGGAATCTTATTGTTTGAGTATTTTTTTGATTGATTCTATTACTTTGCCGATATGTCAGTTTTCGTATAAAAACGTAATTTGGGGCTATAAGTTCCTCTCTCGAGGGGCTGGTTGTTTCTAGGAACAACTTCCCCCCAAAGACCTGTAATCATACTTAAAATTTTAATGACCATTTTTCTCTATTTTAAGGATGCGAAACTACAAACGGGCTCATATCAAATATTTATACAAGATGATAGAGTCATTTATGTGTGTCTCAACTGTGATTCAGATGAAGAAATGAGCGATGAATAATATTAGTGATGAATAAGAATGTAGTTTTTTTTAAGTTAGTTGTGCATAATATAAACATTACATACGTACAATTATAAAATAGGTGGTTTTATTTAAGAAAATCTTTGTTTTTCTATCATAATCTAGGCGGAACAATTTGCCTCAAAGGCGGAACAACTCGCCCCAAAGCTGCAATTGTTCCGCTCTGAAATTTGTCAAAAATTAGCCTCTATGAAAAAGACTATTGAGATATTAAAAGAAGTGGCTATACTATTACAAAAAGCGATAAACATTTGTTCAACATTTCCACATGTTGAAAATCAAATCCTTAATTTTCAGAATAAAACTGCAAGTTATTTGAAAATCGGAACGTTCAACCCCGCTCTCCCATACTATAAACATATGAAACTGGGCCTCGTGACACCCCGCCCAAAATACAGTCAGTTACCTTGTCTAACGTAATAGAAGTTGGGCAAGTTAGCTGCCAACTCTATTAGCTGCCAACCCTAGGGTCTTTCTTTCAGTCAATGAATTTTTGAAAGTGATTCTTCATAAAGAATGGGCGCAACCATTGAAAAATAGGGTTTCGGGTACAAAGGATGTAAATAAGTACTATTGTTGCAAATATTGAATAACAAGAAGAGAAATTCGTTCGATTTGACAGGATTCGAACCAGGGTCTGTTGCCGTGCTAGGGCCATCGCTCTTTTTCCAACTGAGCTACAGACCGATTCAGTACAACACCAACAATTAACTCTACGCTAACTAACGCTAACAATTTCAACATTTTTTTACATACTAAGTGACGGGACGAACAAGTCGTGCGCCTGATGGTAAGCGACACGTC
>NW_020653492.1:2069744-2072110 GCF_003589595.1 Hyposmocoma kahamanoa
TAAAGATGTAACCTATGTTGTCAATATTCTGAACGTATCACTTTAAAATTTCCAAAGAGGCCCATTTGGAGATACAGTAGATCGACCCATTAGTAAACAAGAACGTTATGGTATAAACCTCACAAACAAGGTCGTAATACCATTAACAAAATCCATCTGAAAACCCCTCTATCATAAGCGAAATTGCTGTAGCAAACAGCGCCCTCCTATTTATCATAACCATATACGTACAAGCGACTTTTCACGGTATACGCAAAATTTATGACGTCATTATATCATCAGACAGCCAGTCGATAAATCCACGCGTCCGTTAACATTGATAGCAAAGATACACAAAAGCTTTTGGTGTTTGATATCATATTTTAGGAACATCATACCACCTTATTACACCGAAGGTGCGAACCTTTGGTGTAATAACGTCATATCTGCAAAACGGCAACTTTTCAGAAGAAAGGTTCTAGGAACGGATATAGTCGATAACTTTTTTATGATTAAATAGGTGAGTTATAAATTTGATGTCATGGTGATCTTTCTCGTGATAAAAGCACTCTTGATCACATTTGGCTTTAGTATACCAAGGACACGATGTTAGTAGTTTATGGGAATGTTACATAATGAAAGGCATTAAAATACGAGTGAGTCATAAAAACGTCTCACGAGTGCTTTAATGCCTAATTGTGTACAGTTACATGCACTGCTTTATCTACACACATATTATAAGCTCTCTGTGATGTGTTCAGGAACCGCATGTTACGACTGGCGAAATGGCGACAAACAAAAACTTTTCTCACGCATGTCACACAACCGTAGTTTTTATTTTTAATTCATAGACAAACTAGAATCGGCCCCTAACTATCATATAATTCGATATGAAATCGTCTGAAATTGTCAAAATTGTTTGCTATTTCATTTCGAATGACACTTCATCTCGACTGATATTAGAATTGAGGTTCAAAAGAAATTTGTTCTAACAAAACAGTTTACCTTTATGCTGGTCGTAATTTGCGGTTTTTTGAACACATTATAGAGAGTTTATGATATGTGTGTAGATAAATATATTTTTTATGATAGCAAGTGATGAGACGAACAAGTCGTGCGTTTGATGGTAAGCCACATGCCTGTCCTTAGCAGTTGAAGTGCCATACAGAGCTTGAAATCGTAAAGATTTGAGTTAAGGTTGAATATGTTAGAATTTATTCAAAAATATTTTAAAAAGTATGTGTAGCTGCTAAGGTTAAGTTTTACAGCGACAAAATTAGACAATCGATAAATAAATCTAAAACTACTTGGAGCATAATAAATAAAGAGTCAGGCAGGGTTAAAGAACACGATAGAGATATAGTTTTAGAAATAGACAGCAAATTTATAAAATCTAAAGATAAAGTAGCCCAAGCTTTTGAATCGTTCTTTTCGGAAATTGTTGTGAACACTACAAAATCATTAAATTCCTCCCCTTCACTTGTTATTGATCTCCTAAAGGAAAATGTTAACGTTTGTGGCAATTTATTTAATTTCCGTCATGTTAATCCACAAGACATCATAAAAGCTTTTAAATCAATACATGTTAAAAGAACTGAAGATCTCTGGGGCATATCAACTAAAGTTATAGACTCAGTTATTGATCTTATTTCCCCACAGTTAGGTGTAGCTTTCAATAGGTGCGTTGACGAAGGTGTTTTTCCCGATTTAATGAAATACAGCAAGGTTATTCCCTTATTCAAAAGCGGTAGGAAAGTTGATTCTAGCAACTATAGGCCCATTTCAATGTTACCAGCTTTAAGTAAAATATTCGAAAAGGTTATGCTAACTCAATTACTGTCCTATTTCTGTAGGAATCATATTTTTCATAGTGAACAATACGGGTTTACTAGTGGTACATCGACTAGCGATGCGGGGGTAGCGTTACTAAAACACATCTTTGATGCTTAGGAAAGGTCCCAGAACGCTATTGGTGTTTTCTGTGACCTCCCAAAGGCATTTGATTGCGTTGATCATATTACTCTTATTAGGAAGCTGGAACATTACGGTGTAAATGGCAAGGCGTCGAAACTTGTCTCGTCATATCTCAACAGAAAGTAGACATAAATGGAGTGACTTCTTTGGGTTTTCCAGTAAAAATGGGTGTTCCGCAGGGCTCAATACTTGGACCTTTCTTATTTCTGATTTATATTAATGATCTGCCATTCTTTGTTAAGCACGATTGCGAAATAGTGTAGTTTGCTGATGACACATCCTTGATTTTTAAAACAGACAGACATGACATTAACTCTGACCATATTAATGATACCCTCTCTAAGGTAGTTTATTGGTTTAATGCTAACAATTTATTGCTTAATGCCAAGAAGACAAAATGTGTTAAATTTGAA
>NW_020653492.1:2072120-2101584 GCF_003589595.1 Hyposmocoma kahamanoa
CGTTCTTCTCTGGGAGGTCAGCGTAGTGAACGAGCAGTAGCTTAAATGTGACGTTTTCAAGTGTAAATTTATTTTACCTCTGGAATAAATAATCTTTGACTTTGACTTTGACTTTGAGGGGCTCTGCTACTGAGCCAGTCACCCTGAGACATAAGTTGACAAGTCCCACGTGCTTGTAATTTCACCAGCACTATTACCCTTCCAAACCGGAACACAGTAATGCTCACATTACCGCTTGGCGGCAGAAATAGATAAGAACTCTTTCACATGGAGCTCTATTGATACTATACTATATATTTATAATTTAGATAAATGTTGTAAGCTATGGTAATACGTTGGGTAAGATAGCTACCGGTACATGAGTTTCCCAGGTAGTCTATAATTTTTTTATAGATTAAGGGCATCAGGACCCCATGTATTAAGGGTTTCGATTTCAAACAGGTTGTTGCCTGTTCGAAAGTCACCCGTTCCCGCACCACGCCTCGAGCTCCTGTCCGCGTGGACACGACACTTCACAAAATTACCTATACACTTCATTATATTATCAAATTTGTATAAAAATATTAGAATATAAGTTTATTTTATTGATATATTGTTATTTACATATTAAAAGTATTTCACATGTGCATGTACACTACCTATTATGTCGGTTTTCCTATCTGTTTATTTATTTATTTATTTATTGTAGAGTTATGTATTGTTGTCAGTGGCTCACTCGCCCGGGCTTGTTGAAAATCAGCGCCACGAAACGGTTTCAAAAACAAGCCTTTTTGTGTCTAAAGCTGAGCAAGTTCCGATAGCAGAAGGCGCGACACGCATGACGGTGAATTAGGTACTGCATTGTCGATTGTTTTACTTGTTCTTTTTTTTTAATTCTTTTATTATTATACCATTATTTATTTCAGACTCTCGCTTCTCCGAGGGCTTAAAAGATTAATGTTGAATTGTTATTACTATTATTGTTATTGTCGTTTTGTTTATATGCGTGTCTGTGCTTGTGTAATAAACAGTTTTCTTTCTTCTTTCTTTCAAATTTTGATTGGATTATGGAGTGCTCATCGGTACATGATGAGCACTCCATAATCCAATATGTACGGCCAACTCCCATGAAGATTGGACACTCTACACTTGAAGTTGTTGACGATTATGTATACCTAGGGCAAATTATCCAGTTAGGTAGGTACAACTTCGAGAAAGAGGTCAAGTGTCGAATCCTACTCCGCTGGGCAACGTTCGGGAAATTACGTCATATCTTCTTGTCCAAAATACCACAGTGTCTCAAGACAAGTGTGTGTTGCCGTTGCAGTGATGACTTACGGCACTGAGGCGTGGTCGCTCACTATAGACCTCGTAAGAATGCTCAAGGTCACTCAAAGGGCAATGGAAAGGGCTATGCTCGGAGTTACAGCGCGAGATCGAATGAGTAATGAGGATATCCTCAAGGCAACCAGAGTAACCGACATAGACCTAAGAATTGCAAAGCTTAAGTGGCAATTGGCAGGGCACATTGCTCGCAGAACAGACGGCCGACGGGGCCGAAGAGTTCTCGAATGGCGACCGCGTACTGGACGACGCGGCGTGGGCAGACCAACCACAAGGTGGGTTGACGATCTGATGAAGGCTGCGGGAATCCGCTGAAGCGGCGCAGGACAGGTCGTTGTGGCATTCTCTAGGGGAGGTCTATGTTCAGCAGTGGACGTCTTTTGACTGAAATGATGATGATGATTTGTTCTGTTCACAATCTCCTGCAGGTATGGCATAATAGGCCAAGCTTATTCTCGTCCCCACATTTGAACTACTAATATAAATTAAGAAAGTCTAAGACTCTTATCTTCCATTGAAATCGCGATCAACTGTAGTCCACATTGCTACAGGAGGCGCTAAATAACTGTCAAGACAAACAATCAGACTCTATTTGTTAAAGTCTGCCTAACAGAGTAGCAGCTGTGTAGGCGAATTGAGCAATATTTTATTATTTTATCTTACTTTGAATTTAAGAGCTAGTGACGCGTACTTGACGTCATTTAGATTAGATATAATATATTTCAGAGCGTTTCACAGAAAATTCTGTACACCCAGCTTCTTCTTGGTATGATATTAAAATGGTTCTATGATGCTACGTGAAGCAACGGACCTGTCCATAGCAGTTGCGGTGCCAGTTAGAGTTTTATTAACTCGTAAGGATTTGAGGAGTTCTGTCACTGAGCCAGTCACCCTGAGATGTAAGTTGAAAAGTCCCAAGTGCCTGTAATTTCACCAGTACCCTTACCCTTCATAACCGGAAGGCAGTAATATGAGCATTACTCTATTTGGCGGCAGAAACTACTTTTCTTTGTGCCGTGATGCCATATTTCGATGTAAAATATTCAATGTAAATCATTGAATATTATCAAGTACGTTGTTGATATTTCTTTATGGAGAAGCGGCAGACGGCAACTACACAGAAAGTACTTGGAAATCGCACCTTAAACCGTGTAGTTTCTTTTATTAGGTCCGTGTAGCGAAATATAGCGAAACGGGGTACCCTTATAGTATTCTGATAGGTATTTAATTTTACGATAAACCTTTCGTTAATGTTCATGGACGGGTTAATAATTAAAATTGTTGTTTCAATCATTGTACTTGATAGGGTCTTAATTCCATGCCTATAAAAATCTAAACATCTGTCAATGTCGAGTTTATAGGTGTAGGCTGTGTAGGTATACATGGGTATACCATATTATGTTCCTAAACTTTTTGGTTCATCGCCCACTTAGGCAAGATAAAAAAGTTTCAATGCCCACTACCAAAAAAAATTGAAAACACGTATTTTTTATTAACCGACTTCAAAAAAGGAGGAGGTTCTCAATTCGACTGTACGTTCTTTTTTTTTTTGTTTTTTTTTTGTATGTATGTTACGCGATAACTCCGGTATTTGTGAACCGATTTTCATGATTCTTTTTTTGTTGGAAAGGGGGTATTTCCATAGTGGTCCCATTTCATTTTGAAGAAAATCATCCACCTCAAAGGGTGGCTGTTCACGCATGAAGATTCATTTTTATAAATAGCGCCTAACGTTAATTTATGAGCAATTACTTTTAGCAATTATTTAGTTGATTTTGCTATTTCTCCAATTCAAGGCGTTTTTCTCTCGATATACTTTGAGTAGTGTAGTAGTGAGAACCTATTTTTATTATCTCCAGTATCAAGTCCTGTATAGTGGCGAACTAGGGGATATTTCAATGAAACTTAGCAAATAGACGTAATTCCACGTACTTTTGAGGTCGGTTTTTTTAGTACTCTGCACTGAGATTATATTAACCTAACACAAAGATTCGTACCGTGGCTTAGTTGGCACGGTATGCTAGAAGACGTCATTTCAAATCGAAGGATTTTTTCTGAGTGTTCGATCTTTGTATTAATAATTATAACAAAGTAGTAGAGTAATTTCACATAGCAATAATTGACATCTCTTGCCGGGGCTGGTAGCTGTAAAGGTATATAACTGGGTGACGAAATATCATAGATTTATCATAGATTTCTCATAGGTGGCGCTACGGCTGAAAAAAAGTCGTTGAAAAACCAAATACAAAGCACGCAAGCACATACAAAAATTCGTGAGGTCCACTGGTTCGTTCCGTGGCTTAGTTGGTATAGCGTCTGCCACGGTATGCTAGAAGACGTCGGTTTGCATCCAACCGGATCCAAGAAATGTTTTCTGAGTGTTCGATCTTTGTATAAATAATTATAATAAACTAGTGGAGTAATTTCACATAAAAATAATTAAATATGAATTCAATAACAATTTAACACACAAAGTCACAAGGAAAATATTACAGATAATACAGGGATTTTTTTCAAACGCGGTGGCACCCTCTGAGCAGCATCAACGCCCGCCAGTTGCTTCCGAAACCACTACCGCCTAGGAGTCTGCAGCACCCACTAGGTAGGGACCGCTTTGGGAAACTATGGGTTATACGATCACCACATGTTACAAAGGAAATGTTTGCCGTGACGACTTTACAATAGTTGTTAGTGTACGTTGTTGTAACAGGCACATAATGGTGTAACATTGTGACGATTTGATAATCTTTAAATGAATTAATAAATAACGTATATAGTAACGTGCTCGTAAATAGTAATATTAGGCAGTATTTTTTGTCATATCGCCATTATTTCCCTAGATGTTCGGGAATGGTTTTATTTTCCTAGAAATGCGTAATGATTTTTTGCTGTCATTCACAGCCGACCAAATTCGCACCGCGACCCCAAAAAGCAGTGGACTTTTTTATTTTATTTATTAAAACTATTTTAAATGTAATCGGTTATATTTTACTTACCATTTTTAAAGATATAATTTAAAGTAACTGACATAAAGCTAGAGCATTATTAACCGACTTCAAAAAAGGAGGAGGTACTCAATTCGACTGTGTTTTTTGCATGTATGTTACGCGATAACTCATTTGTGAACGGATTTTGATGATACTTTTTGTGTTGAAAAGAGGCTACTTCAGAAGTGGTCGCATTTAAATTTGAAGAGAATATTCCA
The DNA here is from genome assembly GCF_003589595.1 of Hyposmocoma kahamanoa. Taxonomy (NCBI): domain Eukaryota; kingdom Metazoa; phylum Arthropoda; class Insecta; order Lepidoptera; family Cosmopterigidae; genus Hyposmocoma; species Hyposmocoma kahamanoa. The sequence continues at coordinate 2,076,649 of NW_020653492.1, forward strand.
CCTCTAAGAGTGGCAAATTAGGGGATTAATGACTTTTGAAGTCGGTTTTTACTGATATTATTTTTTCTACGAACTAAAATTTGTTTGCTTTCGTATGGCAATAGCTAAAATCAAACTATCATTTTGATTTATCGTTATCGTAGTGGCGTAACGAGAAAACAGCCTCGAAAATAAGTTATTCTTTTATTGTTCTGTTCTGTCTGTGGCGAATTCTCGCAATTCACATTGCGGAGATGTTCTCGGAGTTCACAGACCTATTTCCCGTTCCACATCCTAATATCTAGTTACAGGAAATAATACCCTATATGCTCAGGTGATGGTATATAATAGTACAGTTGTGTGAGGGTAGCGATGCAGTTTCCAAGTAGAGGCAATATCTGGGCAATTACACAGAGCGCGCATCTCCAATATCCGGCAGCGCGGCCAAGATGGCGGCGCTTCCGGCCGCCATTTTGGTGCAATTGTGCCTAATAGATAGGTACTCAGTTAAGCGAGTATTAATATTTGTACAAGATTGTCTAAAGCCTACATCCGTGGTAGTTTAGGATTTTAAGGCCATTTTGATATAAATTATGTAAGTTAATATCTAAGCTAAACTAATTGAGTTTCTGTAGCCAAAATATAACAAAAAATGTTTATTCAAAGTACAGTCGACATTAGCTGCTCACTGAGGCTCGGAACATCCTAATAAGTGATTAATACGGCCTCATTCTTATTTAACTCAAACGTCCTTTTTTCTATAGGGTCGATTTTTGTAATACCAAGTGACGAGACGGATAAGTCGTGCGCCTGATGGCAAACGACACAACAGTTGCAGTGCCACTCAGACGTTTAAATTGCAAAGATCTGCGGGGCACTGCCACTGCAATTCAAAGGGGTCAGGCGGCAGCACTTCCCTGGACGAACACTGTCATAATGAGCTCTACTGCTAAAAAATTTAGACAAACGACGAAAAAAAGGTAACTTCAACGAACATGTAATAGGTTTTTTGTGATATCAAGTGACGGGACGAACAGTTGAATTAGATCAATAGTAATTGTAATTAATTTACCGCAAATCGCAATATTAGGCACAGATGATTAAGATCTTGAAAATCTCGCGATCGGCAAATTGCTAATGCATTTGCAATTTTAAGGATACCTCTTCATTAGTGTAGTGAATTCACCGGATTTCAAATAATAAAAGCTGAGCACAAAATTAAGAGACGATCTAGTTATCGCTTTAAGACTACGTTCCGGTCACAATCCACCGAATAAATTTGCATTTATAATGGGAAAAGCTGACAGCCCAAATTGTGGTGAATGTGGGATTGTGGAAGATGTTTACCACATAATAATGGAGTGTAAACGGAACGAGGATCAAAGATCTGACTTACAAATTAAAAATAATAATTTTGGTAGTGTAAACTGTATATTGGCATCTCCGTGTAATGTAGAGGCGAAGATGCTATATAATGTAGTGGATTCCGAACTTAAGAACAGACCCAACGAATTATTTAAGCTTTGTAACCTTTTTGTTGTATGTGTCATTATGAGGGTGACGTGTTCATTGGAACAAAATCCTCTTCAAAAAATAAAGATAAAAAAAATAATTAAATAATCTATTTTTCCGTATACCAAGACGATGTCCAATTCAGAACTAAGTTTCTATTAATAATAGAAACGCGTTGATGGGATACTCGGCTGAATGTAAACTATGGTTCGTCCGTTTGTATTCTGTTGCCGACAGATTGTTTGAATAGGACAGGCCTGTTTACATTATGGTAAACTTTGTTTCACTTACTAGCGCTGCACATTTGGCGCTAAAGGAAAACTTTGTTAAGATCAAGAGTTTGCGTACTACGTCCGGTTCGTATATGTTCCAAATTCGAAAAATAACGGTACTAATTTTTTTTTTATAATATCAAGTGAGGGGACGAACAAGTCGTACGCCTGATGGTTAGCTCAAAGCTTGTCCATAACAGTTACAGTGTCACACAGAGCTTTAAATCGCAAAGATCTGAGAGGCACTGCCACTGCGCCCGTCATCCTGAGACATAATTTGACAAGTCACATATTGTGTAATTTTACCAGCACCCTTCCCCTTCGAAACCGGAACGCAGCTAACGTTACTGCTTGGCGGCAGAAATAGGTAAGGTGGCAGTACTTCCCTGGACGAACTCTTGCACAAGTAGCTCTACTGCTACTAAAATGTCACAGACATCATTTTATCTCTAGGTGTCTATGCGACATTCCTATAATTCTCGTATTCGAATCGGACTTAGTGCACAAGCGACATCCGAAGTGGGTCCGTAATTTCTAGATTTGTAACATTGACTTACAAATAAATGGACGACGGGCCTAATACAAAAACCACGAAAAAAATGTCCCAAGTCAACCTATTTAAACATAGTGACATATAAAGGAATATGAAAAAGCTAAAACGTTGAATTTAAATTGTAATGTCATCGCAGTACTGTCTAATTTTGCTTGCTTCGCTGTCAGTCGAACAAACGAAGACTAAAGCGTGAATGACGCTCTGTATACGATTTTAACGCACATAAGTTCGAACACTTTTTAGCGCGGACCCGACGTCCATATAATTGTAAGTCAATGATTTGTAAAGTCTCGAATTTGGAACGAACACGCATCGGATGTAGGTCGCAAACGCTCTTAGTAAAAAAATTTAATATCGAAGAGGAAGACCACAACATTTTACATTGTTTTTTAATCCCTCTACATACAAAGTGTAATAAAATGTGATATCCTTTTTGTGATTTTAGCTGGTGACAGAATTCGTGATTACAAACTTTTGACCAGTAAACGATTTTAACAACACGTACGAAATAATTAACCGCGCAAAATTGATATTGAACCAAAACTTATTTTCTATATAAATTTGAATTTTATTTTTACTAAAATGCAATATTATTAAAAACACAATATTGAATTCCGAAATACAAATTTTTAATATTTTATATGCATTAATAGTATGTACAACCATAGATTTAATTCCTTAATATTATATACTGTTTGCTTTTATTGTGTGTGTGGAAATGAAACTAGTTTTTCATAAATGTACATTTGTGTTTTTCAAATAAAAACGTTTCGCAAATTATAAAATCAATAATTATTTATGAAAGTTTTTTCATGCTTATAAAAAAACAAAGGGCGTTTGGTGTAGTTACCAATAGAGAAGATCTGTTTGTATTACTATTGTTCTCCAACTAACAGATTAAATTAAATACATTAAAACACTTTAAAATCGGATTATCTAAGCTCCTCTCTATTGTTAATTTAGTAAATTTCTTAACACCGTTTTTTTTTATAACATCCATGAACGGACGAACAAGTCGTGCGCCTGATGGTAAGAAACACGCCTGTTCATGTTTAAATAATTGCTTAAATCTTAAAAGTTCAAAATTTCCTGAATTGAAAACATACATACCACAACTGCCTACGTGGCCGAACGGTTACCATGCTGGCGGTTACTGCCGCGCAGAGGTATCGGGTTCGATTCCCGGTACGGGAGTAATATTTGTATGGCCTATATTTATTTCTCTCGTGAGTTTGGGCGTAGTTTGTGGTGGTGTGTACGCGTTATTATTATTTATCATTGTTAGTCTCGAGTGTCGGAAATGCAAAAAAATCGTCTAAACTAGCAATTTTCGAAACCAAAAACCCCGGGATGATCGCCCTAGTCGCAAAAAGAAGTAACTAATCATTGACTTACAATTATATGGACGTCGGGTCCGCGCTAAAAAGTGTCCGCACTTGTAAGGCGCTAAAATCGTATACAGAGCGCGACACTGCGATGACATAACAATTTAAATTTCGAATAGGCTGACTTGGGACATTTTTTTCGTGGTTTTTGTATTAGACCCGTCGTCCATTTATTTGTAAGTCAATGTAACTAATAGTTTTTTTACTTGTGAACCAATTAATATATGCAAAGATTTTGTACTATACAACGTATTTGTATTGTACCTCATAATATACCACGTTATTACGCGTTGTTTATTTAGGTCAGATCTGTTTAGAACCCGACAGCTGGATAGCAGCAAATAACTACCAAGCAACGACTGTGGTGTTAAATATTCATATGTTACGGCGTAAATTCGACATTGTTGTGTTTATATTTTTTTTACGCTCCGCCGTCATTAGGGCTAAAACGTTGTATTGGAGTGGAAATTGATTTCATTTCACCGCTGTTTGATGTTAAAAAATTAATAAATATGCTTTTTGTTTAATAAATAAATAATAAAAACTTAACAACGTCTAACAAACTCGTATCCTGAAGTTTTTCGGGTACGTCTCAACGCGGGATCATTACTTTATCGATTGCTGAGTCCTGCAAGGTACTTTAGAAGGTACTAGATCATGGGTTCCCAAAGTTTTTGCTAACTTGGGTAAGATGAAAAAACTTCAACACCCACCACCACAAAAACGAATCGAAAACACGAATTTTTTATATTAATTTAACACAAAAAATGACAAGGAAAAAAATAGTGTAGTTTATGTAAATAATTCAGGATTTTTTTCTTCAAATACAACATCAACCAATTGCTTCCGAGGAGATTCTAAGAAACTATGCACTAGTTTAACTGCCTCCGTGGCCGCACGGTTACCATGCCGGACCGCCACGCAGAGGTCCCAGGTTCGATTCGCGGGCCGGGAGAAATGTTTGTATGGCTTACATTTATTTCTCTCGTGAGTTTGGGTGTAATTTGTGGTTGTCTATGTGTGTGTCCATGGCACCCGCGACACAGGGTTTCCCTAGTGCGGGGCTATGTTGAGTGTGTGCGTTATTTATTTATTATTATTATTATTTATTATTATAGTTCGTGTGGAAAGTCACCCATGATAGGGACTAATCAAATAAAGTCTGAAGTGGACGGTCGTTTGCAGAAGTGCACCAGAAAATCCACTAACAGAGAAATGTGGTGAGGCATCATGAGGCTATTCACAGTAACCCCTGACAAGCGTACTTCATGATGACCACGACCGCTCTATTTTGAAAGGTGCTACGGAACAAAAACCCCCTGACAAGCTTTTGACGGTACGAAGTCGTGCAAGTTGCAGTGTCATTCAGAGCTTTAAATCGCAAAGATCTCATGGCACTGCCACTGCGCCCGTCACCCTGTCACGTAAGTTGACAAGTCCCAGGTGCCTGTAATCTCACCAGCAAAACCGAAATGCAATAACGCTCTTATACCTACTTGGTGACAGAAACAGGTAAGGTAGCAGTATTTTGTTGGACGAATTCTTTCACATAAAGCATACTTAATGATGATCAGTATAGATCAGTTATGAAGTGATACGAAAAAGAATAATAATAATTATGTGCCAGATTATCTGACACACACCAATTATCTGATTTCAAATTTGAGGATTCTCTCTCTGTTTGTCTCGCTGTGAGTACCAGAAATAAACTCCGGCGGCACTACCCATACCTTACAGACCAGGTAGAACTAGCACGACAGAGCGCGATTAATAAGAGAGCGACATAGATACTGCTCACAAAGAGAATTGCAATATTATTATTGTGTTGGGTATAATTCCCGGAGATATGGATTTTTTTGGAAAATAGGAAAAATATAATTCCGAAGGCTCATATTATGTTCTTCGTTTAAAATATCTCTTGAAGTTTTATTTAGCGTGAATTATAAAATATACTTAATAAATTATAAAATAAAAAGAAACTACAGCGCTTAGAGAAATCATTTTTTCTTTAAGTGCTGATTGAAGCTATGATATTTTTTGTTTTATTTATTTTAAAATTTCACAACAGCGAAAAAAAATTACCAAAAACCACACCACCACTACCTGTTGTTGCCGCTATCGTTTCCGTTCAGTAACTTCAAGTTTTGATAGGTGTCTTTTTAGGAACTTTTTTTACGAACTTTTGAAAGATATTAGAAAAATATTTGTTTTTCTGAAAAATATGATTTTTCGGAACCTATTTTATTTTTTATAATATCAAGTGAATTAAATTTCAAGGAAATATTCCACCTCTAAGGGTGGCAAACTAGGGGATGAATCCAATTTCGAGCACTTTCCGGTGACCGATTTCAATAAAACTTGGCAAATAGATGTATTTCCACGAACCATTGAGGTCTGTTTTTAGTATTTTGTACTGAGATCTTAAATATTACATTTTGAAGGGCCTGAAACATTGGTTTATTCGAAAAAACAAATGTACGCGATTTGAATCCGAAACAATAGTTTTAATTTCTATGTAAAAAAAAACTTATTTTATCGTATAAGTGACGTAGTGACACCCGGGTAAATTCTTTATTAAAATGCAAAAAGCGTATTATTTTTTGTTCAAAAAGTTTGACGCCATCGTTCCATCACTTAGTTTTTATCTAAGGGTATTACTGGCAGTGCCCCTGTCAAGTCAACACCCATTTGTTCTGGAAACTTTTAATAATATTTGCTGTCCCAAATATATTCAGGCTTAACTGCCTACTCCTCCATAACTAAGAGCGCAAACAAGAACCTTTTAAAAGGCGGAAACGCCCTCAGCGCAGCCTGCTGCCAGCTCCATTGCCCCTTTTTTGTTCATTGAATAGTGACCAATTGTTCAGTGAGAAGTGACTTACAAAACAAAATACATAAAAAAGTGAGAAAGAAAATTTATGACCGAAGTCCCCAAAAAGTTTGAAATTTAAGAAACATTGCAATTGTTGTTCTTTTCACAACTTTATTTCTATGTGTGGAGCATTAAAAGAAGCTTAACAACACGACACATTATTCATATTTAAAATCTTCAACAATAAATTGAGCTCACATTTGTCAGAAGAAATGTTTACCAATGCAAAATAATAAATACTTACTTGGTTTGTTTATAGTACACAAGCTAAACTGAGCCAGTATAATCAATTGTGATTTAAGACCTACTCTCCGGTGACATGTCACATGTGTGACGTGCATGCTTGATTCAGAACTAAAATAGGCACAGACGAAGCCTTCATAATAAGACACAAGCAAATAAAACTCGTTCGAACGAAGCCCCGAATGCAACGAGATTGATTTCCTCCCCAGAAACGGTTTGATGGGCGATAGCTCCGACGACTGTATTGATCACAATGTTGGGAATATAGTACTCATATGTACTCCTAGACTCTACACTGTCTATGCTATGTTTGTTGAAATATGAGCCGATGTGTATAGTTTGAAATTCATGTAGTAGAATATGTGCAATATTTATTTATTTGCAAACTTTACAGCTTACTGAAATTCGGTTTATATTCTTATATCACAAACTTACTTAGCCATTTACATAGTTTGTCATTTAAATAATTTATTTAAAATTTCTAGAATGATCTGAAAATAATTATTAATTAAACCAATGAAATCAACAAAATTACAATAAATAATTATGACATGCCTAACAAACTATAATTGCAAGGACTGTATCACATATGTGTGTTTCGTATGCGTAAATATGTGAGCATTCATGAATTATATATATATATATATATATAAAATATATAATTGATATATAATATTCGAATGATCTGAATGATCATTCATTATTAATTAGTATTATGACTCCATAGATTCCATAGAGAATTTCTGCTCGTGATCACCTAGCCCTCTCTGAGATATGGTAAATACTGTAAATTACGCGGATATTTTTCGAGTAGTTCCAACACAATAATCATTCGTCTCGAGTTGAATGATTGTGCTTGGATTCGACTTTAAATCATAATTGATAATTATTTTAGTGACAAATTTAAAATACCGGTATATAGCAAATATAGGACTAGGAGGGTTTGTGAAGGAAAGTTTGTGCAACCTCGGACTGTCAATTATTACGGACGAAGGCTAAACAAATATCTGGTACCACATATGTTTAATAAAACAGGTTTCCTTAGGAAAAATCCAGTAAGTAGTGTTCTAAATTTAAAATCTAAATTAAAAAATATATTATTAGGATAGTTAGTAGAAGTTAAGTCTAAGTTTAGTTATATTAATTATATTAGTTGTTTGTTTATTTTATTGTGCGCTATTAATTCATTAATTAAGAATTAACATATACTGTGTAGAGCGTGCTCGCCAACAAACTGTTTCCAGTTTGGCGGGAGATGTACTGTTGTAAATGTATAAACTTTTTTGAATAAATGAATTTAAAAAAAAAAACTTAGGTGAATGATTTGGCCATTCGAATGATTAATATTAGTAACATTCAAAATCACGCGTCTCTGTCTCTTTTATTTCTATGACAAACGACTATGTTCGGAATAGTTTCAATCACGTGCATTTATACGGCAGGGAAACTCGACTGAGATCAAGTTATGAGACAGTCACATTAATTAGTAGTGTAGTAAGTCTTTCTATACCAAACGAAAGTGCAAGGAATGGCTTATTTTGCAACAGAAATCGTCATGATGGTGGTTGTGGTACTATTCCACAAAAATCCGTAGTTGTCTGGTAACAGACATTTGTACCCTTTGTCGTTTAGATTAGATTTGTTTATCGAGTACTTAGGTTTTCGCGATTAATAATAATAATAATAATAAATTCTTTATTTAAACAGAAAAGTTACATGTCATTGTAGGCCCTGGCTTCCGAGCTAGGTTCAAAGACCTGTGTTACGGAAATCAGTGTCTTCTCATAATTAGTGACACTTATTTATTTCTGGCAGTTAATGTATCTGCTATTAATATAACATTTACTAATATATATATACGTATATACATATTTATGTGTGTTTGTTTGTTTGTGTGTGTGTATGTGTGTTTGTGTGGGTGGGTGTGTGTGTGTGGGTGTGTGTTTGTGTGTGTTGGTGTGTGTATTATTTGATACGCTGATGTGTGGAGGAGCTATTTTTACGTGTTATTAATACTAGTTTTATCGTAATAGTAGTAATTCAGTTTGATCGTAATCAAGAGCCTGAAGGAAATGCGTTACTTTACGTTTCGTTTCGTATGTCGATAATGGGTAAATATTAAGAATTGAATTTATTTTATTATATAAACACGTGGACATATATCGACATTGTTGTCTAGCAGTGGTTGTTCGACATTTTATTGGTGGACAAACATTTCTTATAGTGCGTTTATTTTTATAGTTTTTGTGATTGTAAGGGGTGTTTTTATGGTGTTTTACAATTACTTGCAAGATATAAATTTTTCTGACAGAGAGCACTTTGCACGTTTCATACAGAATTTTTGTGGGACATCGATAGGGACTAAATGTCATTACTTTTAATAAAGATCTTTGTGCTATTTCTAATTGTTTTATATAAGTTTTACAAGCACCACCCCAAGTCCCAATACAATAACTTAGCACCGATTGTGCCAGTGCAAAATAAATTGTGCGATTGTTACACATAAGAAATGAAACTGTTTTTCCGGATTTAAATGATGATGTTTTTTCGAATAAACAAACGTTTCGGGCACTTTCTGTCAAGTCAACCGCGACCAAGAGACGTGTAAAGGGTCCGAAACGTTGGTTTGTTTGAAAAAATGGTCACGGTTGTCTGCGATGAATGACCATCTCAATGTTGTCATATGATTGTTCTAACCAACCAGTGACAGGCGCAGTGGCAGGGCCCCTCAACTGTAACTGTTCTGGACAGGCGTGTAGCTTACCATCAGGCGCATAAATTGTTCGTCCCGTCACTTGATATTATTAAAAAAACATTAAAATTTAACATATTCTGAATGAATCTTAGTAATTAATATAAAAGGGTCAATTTTGAATTAAACTACTGTTGAAGAACTAAACAATTGTTTAAGTTCTACACAAAAATCACGCAATCCCTACCTACCAAATTTACAGTACCGCTAAACTCATCTGCAAAGGTCAGTTAACACCGAACTGAACGGGCGAGAACAAAAACTCCTAATTTACTCTCCTCCCTAGCAGAAACACTTCAAAGGCTTTAATTGCAGGTGCCAACTACTGGCAACTTATAATTAATTACTTTCATTCGCTAACGTCACTAACTTGTGGCTATTAATTATTATCTGCCCCTTTTTGTTGGCGGATGACGTCTTAATTTAAATTGTGATTTGCCTCGTTTTGCGGTTTGTGGATATCGCTTATTAGATGATTTAGGCTTTGCTATGAGCAAATGCGTGTTCTTTGACTGTGAATATAAATGTGGACGAGTTGTTTTTTTGGCAGGTCAATAAATCGGTCGGTATTGGCACGCGACACTTACCTAGGAGTCGATACTGCCTCAGCTTGAAACCAATTTTTCCCGTACTAATACGGTTCATTTTGCTTGGTTCGATTGGCAGGGACACTGGTTTTATTTCAGAATATATTTTTTTCAAACCATTTTAAAATGTATATCGTACGTGTACGTGTTCTATTTAGTTCAGTTGATATAAAAAAAGTCATCGGTAAAGTACCTATTAATTGCAGCGGTTCTCTTGTAAAATTTCGAAGTACAAAGAAAAACGTTAAAAACTTTTGCGACTTTTGTGGTTTTTCACTATGATTACCGGAATATTAGAACTCATACCGCGGCAAGAAACCTAGAACTGCTTATAATCACGTTAAAGTTCAGGTCTGTTGCAATACCCAGTATTTTCCAAATTTTGTCTAGCCGAAACGTCACTTGAAGTAACACATGTTTTGAAAAGCCGAGCTATTAAACTACTATATTCTAAAACCACCGTATACTCTCTCACGGTGATAATATTGGACAGCTCCAATATAGCAAAGGAGCGAAACTGCGTTCCAAATTCAATTCCGTATTCCGCCACTAACTACGAAGGCCGACTACGATATAGCTGTCTATGTTAGTGGTGTAAAAAACTCGAGTCTGGAAGTCTACATTTTAGTACTCGAGTACAATTCACGAAACTCGACTCATAAAGACAAAGACTCCATAACAGCCTATCGAGTTTCCGAATAGATTCAAGTTCGCCGTTGGTGTTCGAGTCTCGGAAGTACCTACTGAGCGGTGTTGTGATGTGGAGTGTTAAACCTGTAGTATAATTAAGTATTAATATCTTCTTTTTTTAATTACCAAATCGACTATTTGTTTCTTATATTTTCGTGGGCAATAGTAGTTGTTCAGTAAAAGTGAATCGTACTGGAGACTTTGTACAGTAGAAACAGCTTCGAGTAGAATTTTCGAACTCAAGTTTTGTTCAAAACGGTTACCTTTCAGTAGTACGAAATGACATTTTCCAGAAATAACGTTTGCCTGAATTTTCATAACCTCAAAAGTAATTTTGAGAGGAAAATGTTGTTTCTTTTAAACCGAACTGAGCCTAACCTAACCGGACCTAATCGTGTCTTTGCGATAAACATCCAACATATCCTGAAAGAACAACGATTTCGTTATAATTCTGCTTTCGGTGTAATGAAAATTCGAACAAACGTTCGAGCTTGTGATAGGTTACCGTTCAAAACAAAACTTGAGTTCGAAAACTCGACTCGAGTTCTCTTTAGACTCGAGTCCGTATTTCGATGACACGCGCTTGACTCGACTCGGGCTCGTGATTGTTTTAGGTCACCGAGCCATGCAAAATTGAGTCGAGATAACAAATGTAAACTTCGGGACTAGAGTTTTTTACAACACTACTATAGATACGTGGGAATGACATCTCTACCGGCGCGGAGTTCGAAAGTTGCAGCGCACTAACGTGTTGGACACAAAGTTGAGCCTGTGCAACACAAAGGAAGTGTCCACCGCGCACAAAGCACAACGTTCGCTATTAACTGTTGTTATACAAGTTGTTCTGGCTTAGACCTTTGTCGTGGCTGTAAAATAGTACCATATTCTTTATCAGGGAATACTTTGCGCTTGTGTAAGCTTTAGTAAAAGTAGAGTTCCAAGTGTAATTTTTAAGTAATCAAATTGCACAATGTAGGGACAGTACATAGGGCGCACTATAAGTTTCCGGACCTGGCCACTTACATAAACAATATTTAAAAAGTAATTACAACATTTGAAAGTGGAACTCTTTGGCTATAGAATACAATTTGTTTCATCTGACTGTCACTTGTTTTTACATTGTGGCGTCATTTTAGAAATTGGTTGTCTACATCACCATGGATTTAACTCGTGAAAATTTTCGGAGTATGATTTTATACGACTTTAAGTGTAATTTAACAGCTCACCGGAGCCTCCCTCGGCTTCAAACTGCTTTTGGCGATGAAGCACCGTACAAAACGACTACTTATATAGGTTAGCAGAATTCAAACACGGTCGTGTGAATCTCAGTGACGTATTTCGTGATGGTCGCCCGTCCACTGCTGTGAACAACAAAAACATCGATGCTTTGTGTCGTATGATCAAAACAGACAGGCATGTGACATACCACGAGATTCAGGTATCTTTAGGCATAGGCATGAGTCAAATGCAATCGATACTACATGAACATTTGGGTCTGAAAAAGCTGTGCTCTCGGTTGATCCCACACAATTTGACTGAGGCTCAAAAAACGGATTGCGTCACTTGGTGCAATGCCATGCTTACTAGATTCAACGAAGGGGCGTCAAATTTGGTTTGGGATATAGTAACAGGCGACGAAACATGAGTTTATAGTTACGATACCAAAACAAAGCAGCAATCGAGCGTATGGTTCTTTCGAGATGAGCCGAGACTAACCAAAGTGGCGCGCGTGCAAAGTAAGCGGATGATTGCTTCTTTTTTAATAAAACTGGACACGTGGCTACTGTTGCTTTGGAAAATCGTTGTACCGTGAATGGTGATTGGTACACGACCATTTATTTGCCGGAAGTTATTGACAAGCTCCGTAAAAATAACCGTAAACGCCGTATCATCTTGTACCACGATAATGCCAGTTCTCACACGGCCAGACAGACAAATGAATTTTTGAAGGTGCACAACGTTGTCCTTATGAGCCATCCCGCGTACAATCCCGACCTGGCACCTTGTGACTTTTATTTATTTCTAAAAATTGAGAACCAGTTACACGGTCAACGATTTTCATCACCTGAAGAGGCTGTCGAAGAGTGTGAAAAATATGTTTGAGAGATTGTCACGGAGGAGTGACATAAATGTTTTCAAAATTGGTTCATTCGTATGAAAAAGTACATTAACGCTAACGGAGAATATTTTGAGAAACAATAAATTCATTTGTGACTATTTATAATATTTTTTTCTTATTCATTCCGGAAACTTATAGTAGGCCCCATGTATTAAGCATTATTGAGTTATTCATACTATTTATATATCCACCATTTGTCTTATATAATAATATGGTTATTTAACTTGCCATGAATTCTCACGTGTTTGATAATAAATGATATTCTATTTTATTCTATTCTATGTTGTCAATTACTATTAAGTCATCAACACAAATGTCTACTATGCCCATAACTATGCCATATTTATCGATAAGCATTATTACACTAATTATTAAATAAATAATACAAACGTAGTTTTTTGCCGTTGATCCGATCCGTGGCTTAGTTGGCATAGCATTTGCCACGGTTTGCTGGAAGACGTTCGTTCGAATCCAACTGGATCAAAGTGAGTTTACCTAAGTTTTCTATCTTTGTTTAATAATTATAACAAACTAGTGGAGTAATTCCACAAAAAATAATTGAATATCATGCTGGTGAAACATTCTGACATTCAATAAAACTTAATTACATTATTACACTGTTATAAGTTTGTGCTGACAGGTAAAATAAGCAATAAATTATGTCAGACTAATAACTATTAACTATAACTTAGTAGCACCGTCACCTTGTGAAAAAGTTCGTCCAGGGAAGAAACGGATAAGGTCTGCCACCTTATCTATTTCTGCCGTCAAGCGCAAAGAAGTTCCGGTTTTGAAATTTGGTGAATTTACAGCCACAGGGGCAATGCCCCTCAGATCTTTGCGATTTAATACTCTGAGTGGTACTGCAACTGTGATGGACAGGCATGTAGCTTACTACCAAGCGCATGACGCGTTCTTCCCGTCATTTGGCGTCATAATAATTTCAGTACAGAGTACTAGATAAAACCGACTTCAAAAGTCATTCATCCCCTAGTTTGTCACCCTTAGAGGTGGAATATTTTCTTCAAATATAAATGAGACCAATACTGAGGTACTCTCTTTCCAACAAAAAAGGAATCATCAAAATCGGTTTACAAATTTAACACGTAACATACGTAAATATAACAGTCGAATTGGCCGCTCCTCCTTTTATTGAAGTCGGTTAAAAAAAAGAAGGTTACTTCTTACTCTAAATTATTTTTGAATAAATATTAAGTTTGTTATAATTATTAATACAAACATCGAACACTCACACAAAGACAACACTAATACAAAGATTTATCACCCAGTTACTACCTTTACAGCTACCAGTCCTTTCATAGATTTCTCATAGATGGCGCTACGACTAAAAAGTCGTTGAAAAACCAAATACAAAGACACGACGCAAGCACATAGAAAAATTCGTGAGGTCCGTTGGTTCTTTCCGTGGCTTAGTTGGTATAGCGTCTGTCACGGTATGCGAGAAGACGTCGGTTCGAATCCGACCGGATCGAAGGAACTTTTTTTGGAGTGTTCGATCTTTGTTTTAATAATTATAACAAACTAGTGGAGTAATTTCACAAAAAATAATTGAATATCAATTCAATAAAAATTTAATTAAATATGAAGTTTCTATACAGAATGAGAGAAGTATATTATTAGTAAGGTTTAGATATTTTATTTTTTGTGTTTTTTTTTTATCGAACAGTCGGCCGGGGTCAGGGACTCAGGTCCAAGAATCCGCGAATAATACGTGCCGTATCGAGCAGGACCGCCTTCTGCATTTGTGCTGTAAGCGACACGCCACAGATCCAACCGCCTCAAGCTGTTAGAAAGGCTGACTGGAATTAACCCATTTGCGGACAAAACAATTGGGATTATTTCAGTGGAGGCCACATCCCACATGTCGGTGATTTCGTGCGCCAGGTCGAGATACTTCCGGCGTTTCTCGGTTTCAGCGTTCACGAGACCCTCGTCATGCGGGATGGTGACGTCCACAAGAAATACCCTCGACTGCGATCGATCCAATATTACAATATCAGGCTTATTCGCAAGAATAGTCCTGTCCGTGATAATAGATCGGTCCCAATAGATTTGTTATTATTATTAATATTTAAAATGTTTACAGTGATATAATGATGATAGACCCTAGAAATTAAATTTCATAGGACTGTAAATGGTACAATGCTTTTATTCTTTTTGAGACTGTAATTTGCAAGATTCAACTCATTACTATGTTCGTATCTGTGGATTGTGAAGCGACATTTCAATATTTCTCGTCGGTGCTAGTAGTGTTAAAAATATCTTGTGTACATTTTTAGAACTTGCATTTCTGAGAGGTGCCCTGACGCACAGGCATTTTTTTGCTTAGTCTAGGTATCAGTCTCCCACAAAATTATCCTTACCAAAATCTAACGTGTAAACTGTTCCTTGCTCTAATATGTATTTTGTGGAAGAGAAAATAAACGTTATTATTATTATATATATATATATATATATATATAAACTACCTCCGTAGCCGAACGGATACCATGCCGGACTGCCACGCAGAGGTCCCAGGTTCGATTCCCGGGCCGGGAGAAATAGTTGTATGGCCTACAATTATTTCTCTCGTGAGTTTGGGTGTAATTTGTGGTGGTCTATGTGTGTGTCCATGGCACCCTTGACACAGGGTTTCCCTATTTATTTATTTATTATTATTTATTTATTTGTTTGACTTTCGTATGATTTTTTTATAACGTCAAGTGACGGGACGAACACGCCTTTCCATAACAGTTACAGTGCCACTCAGAGCTTTAAATTGCAAAGATGTGAGAGTACTACTGCCACTGCACCACTGCGCCCATCACCCTGAGACATAAGTTGACAAGTTCCATGTGCCTGTAATTTCACCAGCACCCTTACCCTTCAAAACTGGAACACAGTAATGCTGACAATACTGCTTGGCGGCAGAAATAGATAAGGCGGCAGTACTATAAAAACTCTTACACGAGGAGCTCTAATGCTACTAAAAAGTTTGTTGTCATGGATTGTTAACAAAATATGTATTAAATATTGGTTGTGTTTCATTATTTTATTTACTCGTAGAAAAAGTTTAGTGCGCAATCATTATATAATTAGGTCTTAAAATCTCGTACTTAGGCCACACAGCTAAACCTCTTGGCCTAAACACGGTACTCGACTTTAAGATCCCTCATTATTATTTTTATATTATTTCGGGTTCTTTACAGGACCTGTAGTTACGACTGACTGCATTTGTGCAATCACGTCAATCTAACAACGGCAGAAGACTCATTAGGAACTTTTAGACAGAACGTTCCACTTGCAAATTTCCAGGCACATCCATTTCGCTTCCCCAAGTTGCATAGACCTTTTTATTAAAGTCTTCAAAAAAATTGTGTTCTTTTTGTGTGCATGTTACGTGATAACTCCGGCATTTGTGAACCGATGTGGATGATTCTTTTTTTAGTTGGATAGAGTTAGCTGAGTATTGGTTTAAATTTGAAGAGAATATTCCACTTTTAAGGGTGGCAAATTAGGGAATAAATTAGGTTTATTGGATTACAACCACTTTCCGTTAACCGTTTTCAATAAAACTCGGTAAATAGATGTAATTCCACAAACTTTAGATGTTGGTTTCATTTTTATGTAACAAAAGTATTAGTTTTGTAATTTTATTGAATAATATTTAAAAAGTTCTTAACAGGTACAAAAGCGTAACCATTTACCATATATATGCGGTACTTGATCAATCACGGACATTTCTATTCTATCTCTTTGGTTCTTTAGTTTTGTAGCTTTGTTTGATTTTCGTTTGAATTTGTTGTCGATGATTGTTTGTTAAATTTTGGTTGTGTTTCATTATTTCAATTTTCTCGTAGAAAAAGTATTGTACATGTTAATTTTTTTTATAATACTAACTGATGGGTCGAACAAGTTGTGGGCCTGGTGATAAGCGACACGCCTGTCCATAACAGTTGCAGTGCTACTCAGAACTTTAAATCGCAAAGATCTGAGGGGCATTGCCACTGTGCCCGTCACCCTGAGACATAAATTGACAAGTTCCATGTGATTTCACCAGCAAACCGGAAATTTATTCATAGTCTATACAAAATCGAATAATAAGGTGGAATAAATATTAATTGTAATCCATTAAAACTCTTCTGCCTATCACAGTACAGCGTGACACTGTTAAAACCGTCGTCTACCATAATTAATACATCGGTAATTCAATTTCGTAAATTTTACACGAGAATTTTCTACAACTTTTAAACTCGGACGGGCAGGAAAGTTTGTTTCGCTATTTCGAATTCTTGAGTTATGAAGTCGGAGCCTCTGAAGCTCCGAGTTATGTGAATTAATTTGTGAGACACGATGCAGGTCTTTAATTATAAAATAGTTTCAGACTTTCCTACTCCTTCAACTGTTTATTACGAAATGGCTGACCTAGTCAAACTATTTTCAACCGTAAGCCCACAATAGAGAAAGTTTTTATTAACTTTGGTGAAATTACAGGCACATGGCACTTGTCAACTTATGTCTCAGAATGACGGACGCAGTCGTAGTGCCCCTCAAATCTTTGCAATTTAAAGCTCTGAGTGGCACTGTAACTGTTATGGGCAGGCGTGTAGCTTACCAAGGTGTCTGGGCGAACAATGGTCGTCACGTCACTTGATGTTATATAAAAAATCGACCTCAAAATGCCTCAAAATTACATCTAAATGTATGCTAAATTTTATTGAAATCGGTTACCGGCACAGACATACGAGTATATATAGATATATGTATATACTGTGGTTACCGGAACGTGCGCGAAACTGGATTCATCCCCTAGTTTGTCACTCTTAGAGGTGGACGTCAAATATTAATGGGACCAATATTGAGGTACCCTCTTCGCAACAAAAAAAGAATCATCAAAATTGGTTCACAAATGAGTTATCGCGTAACATACATACATACATACTTCTCCTTTTTTGAAGTCGGTTAAAAACAAAATATTATATTGGTCCATATTGCAAATAGTTTCTGCTGAAATGGCCCTGACTGAGCTTGATCTTCTCAGGGAGGTCAGCGTAGTGAACGAGCAGTAGCTTAAATGTGACGATTTCAAGTGTAAATTTATTTTACCTATGGAATAAATAATCTTTGACTTTGACTTAAACACTATAGATCGTAAAAAGTCAAACATCGTTGGTTTTGTATCAGAATCATATGACGAGCGAATGCAAACAGTAACCCATGCCACCAAAGTGCATTAGACGCAAATACATTTTATATAACTCTAAAATTATATCATTAATCTTGTCTTTAAAAAAGAATCGAGCCCAGCAGTGTGGCGTGTAATAGGTTTATTATATGGGCAAATTAAAGAAACCAGTATGTATCCCAGGATTGCTTGTCAGAATTGATTGATTATTGCGAGAACTATACTGGCCTGCTAAGCCGAAAGGCGCTATCTCTGAGATTTTAGTTTTTTTATACCATTCAATAGCTATAATAATTTCGCATCTAATGGTATAATAGAAATAGCGCTATCTAACTGGAAACATTTAAAAAACCACGAAGTGTTTTTATATCTCAATTTTTGAAACCTTTCTTTATAATCAAAATAGCGGTATCTCACAAAATAGGTATAATGGTACAATTTATGGATTATTTAGGTATGTCAATAAATTTATCAGTCAAAAATACGTGTAAATAAGTTTTAACATTTTCAAAAAGATTTATTTTTGAAGGAGCGAAAATATATGTATGTACAAAAAGTCGATTTTCTCAAAACTTACTCCGATTGAGATAGCGCTTTTCGGCTTATCAGGGCAGTATAATGCGCACTCAATAACGAAGTGATGGATTCGAAGAGTAATAAAACATATTAAATACGATAAGTTACCTGTTACAGGTATAGTGAATGGTATTATATTTATGGCTTTAAAAAAATAATTGAAAAGTCTATAACTTTACAATTACTAATGCAAAGATCGAAGACTCAGAAAAAATTCTTTTGATCCGGCTGGATTCGAACCGACGTCTTCTAGCATACCGGGCCAGACACCACACCACCAGCGGACCTCACGAATCTTTCTATGTGCTTGTTGTCGTGTCCTTGTATTTGATTTTCCAACGACTTCTCTCGATCTATGAGAAACCTGTGAAAGTTTTACCACCCAGTTAGATATCTTTACAGCTACCAGGCTTGGCAAGAGATGTCGCTATTCACTGTATTTTAAAGTTTTATTGAATATGATATTCAATTAATTTTTGTAAAATTACTCCACTAGTTTGTTACAATTATTAATACAAAGATCGAACACTCAGAAAATAATCAAATAATTAATAATAAATAATTACTGTCGGTAAATTAGTCAGACTAGCTATTCAAAATTAGAAACAGAATTCAATTTCATTATATTCTAACTCATATTAATAATATTTTTATTGGAAGTGTGTAAAAAAGCATATCGTAATCTGGGATTGGTGTTACGTCTGGCAAATAAATTCACGAATATAAGCGCTCTGAGAGCATTATACGAGGCCATAGTAAAAAGTCATCTCGAATGCAACGCTGTAATTTGGTCGCCACACGAAGCCAAATACAAATTAATGATAGAACGCATCCAGAACAAGTTCGTTAGGTACCTATATTTAAAACAGTATGGTGAGTACCCAGGTTATCCACTGTTATATCCTACCGTATTTGTACTCGGCATGTTAGGCTATTATAGACTGGAAGTAAGAATAGAAGTACCTCTCGCCACTTACTTATTGAAAGTACTGCGTGGTAAGATACACAACCCATGTGTTCTAAACACAGTTCAGCTGTATGTACCTGACGGGTACGTAGGGCGACGCCGGCGGCCGCCGCTGATGTGGGTGCAGCGCGCGCGCACCAATCTGCTGCACAACGCGCCCCATATGCGGGCGCTGCGTGCCCTCAACGCGGTATCACACGACATTGATTTGTTCGATTGTACTCTGAATGAATTCGCACAGGCCGTATATTGTAGAATATCAATGGAAGTTTGTTATAGTTAACATGTACGTAAATATTTTGTTAGTAACTACACTATCGTATTAGGTTATACCTGTAATGATAGTTGTAAGAGGTAAAAATAAATAAAAAAAAAATAAAAAAACCAAACTCAAAACTTTGTGGAATACCATCTATTTGAAATGGGCTAACGGAAAGTGAATGAAATCCAATTAGCTGTAGTCATCCCCAATTTAATTTGAAATTTATCATGAGCTTTTCGGTGAAATAAAACATCGTGTTGAAACCTGCACATTGAAGGTTTACAACCCTCGGAAAACGTGTGAAGTCCCCAACTCGTCTTAAAGGAGACCCGTGCCCAGCAGTGGGACGTATAAATGTGTTAATGATGATTAGAGATGCGTCGAGTACAAGTTTTACCGAGTAACCGAGTACCGAATTTATTACCTGACTATTACCTGAACGCGCAGAAAGCTGATGGATGATCTTTAAATATCAAACATATAAGAATTATTCTATTTAATCTGCCGCCAAAAGTGCCGCCAAGCAGTAATGTGAGCATTACAGCGTTCCGATTTAGAAGGGTCAGGATGCTGATAAAATTACAGGCATATGGGACTTGTCAACCTACATATGTGTCAGGATGACGGGCGCAGTGGTAGTGCCCATAAGACCTTTGCGATTTAAAGCGCTGCAACTGTTATGGATAGGCGTGTCGCTTACGGCCAGGCGCACGACTTGTTCGTCCCATCATTTGGTAACATAAAAAAAAAGTGCGCTATATCGATGGTACGCTACATCGGAAGTTCGCTACATCTGTGGTAGGTACTGTACATTATATCGATCATACATCGATCAATGGTATACTACGTACAGTATATCAATTACACAAATACACAATAAAAACGCCTCCAAAATGAACAAATTCACAATACAGCATATTGTTTGTGAAAGGAGAAGTACTGTCGCCGCAACGACCAATGCTTTTCGTTACAAAGACCATCGATGTTGCGACTTTCGATACTGTGAATCAAACATGCTTGCGGGTGGGTGAGATACGACGCCGCAGACTTATAATTTCCCTCTTTTTGAGTCGCGGGTTAAAAACAATATACAAGGAACATTTGTCAGTAACCTTAAGAAAATCCTTTGAACGTTGAGGCATAAATTTAAACTGATGTTGGTAAACAGCCACAAATTATATGTAATCCTGACAAATACGCACCTTGATCCTAATTGAGGGTAATCTTGACAAATCATTTAGTATAAGCCGAGTGAGATGGATGAAAATAATCAAGATAATATAATATTTTAGCCAATAGTGGTAAAGCTAAGTAAATTGACTCTCCATTTAGAGTTGTAACGAATGTTAGTATTCGTTAATCGGCCTATTTGGGCTATTATATTATAACTAAAAACATGATTAGAAATAATAAAAAATAGTAAAATTATCAAGTAATATTAAAAATAGGTTGTGTTTTCCATCCTTCAATTCCGGTTTTTATTCACTCTCTCACTGTTGTTGCGGTCAGACTTTGGAACGCACATCCCGCGATGTGCACGAAAGTAAATGAGAGTCAAGAAGCACCAGTTATCCACTGTTCCATCCATTTATTAATTGAATATATTTATATTAATAGAAAAAAAATTAGCGCGCTATGTTTTTTCATGGTTTTTTTTTCAAAAATCACTAAACAGTAACGTTGTTGTTTCTGTACAGTGCGCGCGGAGCCGACGGAGGTCGCAAGCCGAGCCTCACTCGCTGAACCCGCGCCCACTAAGCTTCCAAGTATGTCTCTCTTATACTCAGCCAAACACGTAAATACAGGGATATTTTTAATTAATCCAACATAAAAGTACGGTTCACAAAAAAATTGGCTTTAAACTTAAAAAAACTACGACTTTTAGCGTGAAAAAAATTACGTCGGGACTCTAGCGATTTATAAGCAGTTCGTTTATGTTGAATAATTAAAAACGTGTATCACGTTTGTATAGTGACTCTATCGCTGCAAAGGGGACCACGGACCGAAACCTACCCGGGCGGGATCATAACATAGGATTAGATTAGATAAAAACCGCCGACACCAAGCTGCGTCGCCGGGTTGGCGGGTTCGGTCTGTAGGTCGCGCGTGAATCGCTGCAGACGCGCTATTAAAATTCGTCGTGTGCAATCGCTCTTAATGATGAAAGTACCCAATAGAAACGAGGTTTAGGGTTGATTAAAACTAGCCCTGTAACTAACTATAAGATTGTTGTTCTCCTTTAAATTATAGAGTCCTGATTTTAAACTGTATGATGACCAAAAATTAAACAAATTGAATGAACAGCGCAGAAATAATCAAGTAGAAAATGAACACGGCTTCTTTCAAGGAAAATATCAATCTTATACTGTGACACCTACATAATATCTTCTTTAGTTAACAATCCCTCGCTACAATAAGATCTCTCCGAACTTTTCACGAAATAAACGAATACAATACTAAGAAAACAAGAATTTATTTGATTCGACGCGACGCCAACGCCTTCGGGAAAGTCACAAACCGAAAAGTTCGAAGTTGGAAATTGTTTTACTTATATGTGCTTACGTACTTTATATATGGTTTTTTAACTGATCACGATAAAATATCTTTAGATCGCACTCTTCATGTAATAAGGCCATATCTGCAAAATTATAACTTTTCAAGAAGGTTTTCAATATTCTACGAACGTAATTCTGCCGCCGTTAGTTGAAAGGGAGGAGGGACTTAGGAGAAAATAATGTTTAAAGAAATTAAATTAATAATTGTAACTTTTTCATTGGAAAAAAAACACTGACCTCAAAAGTTTGCTTACTGGCTTTTTTCTATTTCCATGGGATCCCCTGATCAGATTCTGACTTCTTGGTGATGGGGAGTCCCATTGTCACCAAGAAGTCCCATAACGGGACTGTTACGGACTCCTTCGTACATTTTATATATTTTTTGTACTTACTGCCTCCGTGGCCGAACGGTTACCATGCCTGCTACAAGAGGTCCCAGGTTCGATTCCCGGGCCGGGAGAAATATTTGTATGGCCTACATTTATTTCTCTCGTGAGTTCGGGTGTAATTTGTGGTTGTCTATGTGTGTGTCCATGGCATCCGCGACACAGGGTTTCCCTAGTGCGGGGCTATGTTGAGTGTGTGCGTTATTATTATTATTTTCTGGTTGTCATGGTGACTGTGAGTTATTGATTACATGCATTGTGTCAAGTGAAAAGTCGACTCTTATTTGCGAAAAATAATGAGTAATTTGTGATAGCCGAAACGAACCCGGAACAGCTTCGTCGGCATCAGGGACCATCTCGAGAGTACACCCTTTGAAACAATAAAAAGAATTTTCAAAATTGGTCCACAATTGATGGAGAAATCGGAAAACACATAAAACATACATACAGCCGAATGTATAATCTTCTCCTTTTTTGAAGTTGGTTAAAATTATCTTCTTTTCTCTTGCGGTAACTTCACACCTTATTCACCTACGAAAAGATAGAAATAGTGACAGTACGGCCTTTTTTACTGATCACGGCAGAGTACATGACAAATTTTATGAAAAAAATGTCACAAAAAGTTTCAGCTAACAGCGCAGAATTAATCGATAACTTTTTATGTTTAAATAGGAGAGTTACAAACTTTCACTTATACCTACATAATTTGTTTCTTGTTTATTCAATGACGTTTGACATGCCTGTTATCTACCCAGGATGCTGCGAGAGACCGTTGAAATTTAAAAAAAAAATTAATTTCAACAGGGAAGATGGTTTCTCCGTACCACCAGTTTCCTCTGATGAAAAATCCCATAAAAAAAGTTTTGTGTAAATTGCCTTTTATCTTGTTGACGGTACCATTTTTTGAAAATCTGTGAATGCCAATCAAAATATCTTCAAAATTCAGGGATAGTCTTCTAGAACCGTTTTCCTGTAACTACAACGATTAAGGTAGCTAGCCTTGCTGCCCCGTCTCAAATTTCCACCATGTATATAAAGCGTTGTGAAAGACCGGAGCCTAAACTAGGAAAGTCCTGTATCTTAGGACTCCTGGTCTAAAGAGAAATGATGTTGGGATGCAATAGCCCGTTAACTTCGTTTGCTCCACTAGTGACGCAAGCTCTTAGGAGGCGTCGCGAGAGGCACTTGTCGCCCCTTAAGTCCCTGTCGTCACAGGTAAAGCCGGCACTGACCAAATGTGACTTTATTACATCCATCGAGTATATAACCAAAAATAGAGACAAAATGTCATTTCATTTGTTTGAAAACTATTCTACCAAATCATTACGGTGACAACTGCGCTCCGATTGGCCAACCCGAATTCGAAACAATTGACGGGTGTTGCCATTGTTTCACTTCAAATCAACCAGTTCAACTTGAGCTTTGCTATAATGGACGAAAATTGATAAATTACTTACTTAATATTTAATTACCGATGACATGTTATTCCGTTTGTTTTGTAATTCGATGTTTTGCTGTTTTTCCCACACCACCGAATAGAACAGCCCCTCATAGTTAGAGATATTATCTTGATTACAATAAATATTTTTGGTATATATTGAGACGTACATACAGGTCAGTTGTTGGCGCTGTACTATGTCAGCTTTCCAATTTGTGGTTTTGGTGCAAACGAGAGTTGATATTTGAAAGTGATATAAGGCCTATTTGTCTGATAAGTTGCCGGGGATGGATTATTTTGCGACTAATTCTGGTTAATACTCGAAGATTATACCAAAGTTACGAGATAACTACACATTTTTGAATTTTAACCTCTCAAAACTGTGACTATTACAAGTAATCCTGCTAGGAAAATTAATAATAATAGTAATAATAGTAAAACATTTATTCATAAGCATATTTACAAAAAACAGGTTAACAGTTAACAGGTCAAGTTAATATGAAAAGGATGGAGCACTACATGCTGCTTTTCAGGTTCCACCTTCATACAAGGACATGCGCTGCTCGTAATCTTCAAATTTCACAAGAATTATACATTTTAAAT
>NW_020653492.1:2101984-2124513 GCF_003589595.1 Hyposmocoma kahamanoa
GATTTGCTACGTTGTAATGCAATTACGATAACAATTTAGTCCAGGAATATTGTAATTTCTGTACGTTAAGTAGCCATTGCTTACACTTTATTTTGAAAGAGTGAATTGTATTATGTCTCAAATTGTTATCCACCTCTATAAAGAGAAACAAAAGAAGGCTTCTAGAATTCAAAATTAAAAGTGTCTGGTATTTTACATTGACAAAGCGGTCTTTACTTAGGAAAAACCATTTCAAAAAGTCATTGTGTAGCAGAAAGAGATCTTGTTCTAGCAAATTAGTTTCACGTAACACCGTACGTTACCATCACCTTTATCTTTAAACATCCACACCGAAAACCTCCGAAAGGTCTGCACAATAACAATTGACTATTATAATGGAATGTAAACGAAAAATAAATGCGATGTTATCAAAAAACATATTAAATTTAACACAACGTGGGGACGGTCGAAATGAAAAACCATTACATTTGGCGTGTTGCCTATATCTACAACCTGGGCTTGCAGAACGTTTATCCTATCACATCCTGTGTCGTTAAAAGTTACTTTCGATGTATCACATTTTCACTCTGTATGCAGTCAGTTACGATTTAACATTGCGAAGTTTTTTACAACGCGATATCTTTTTAAATGTTCATTTGATTTTTTGGAACATGTTTTATGTTTATTGTAGACTATATAGACAAAATGATCAAAGCTTCATGCCTAAAATTGCATCTGTAGGTGAGAATTAAAGAACCTTAAGTGACAAATAGTAATTTTTACTACAGAGCGTTTTGAAACAGAATGGGGCTCTTAATTAGGTATTTTGAATCAGTCTCATATCTTTCTACATTAGTTTTGATTTTAGTAGCTTTCTCTACCGATCTTAGGGTATACGAGAAGGGCACTATAATCTGTACGCGCACCGGAACCTTGAGAGGCTAGTGCGTCGGGTGAGCAGCCGTCCACGTACAGTACCTTTCCTATTTTCCAGATAAATACCGGAGTTGTAGGGACACTAATTTCCCGTTGCGCATTGCACAACTAGCGGTTGCCACCGCTAAGCCGTCGACGTCGACTCTGAGTCCACTACCAAATCTCCTCATTGGTAGTGGAGCTGTAAGGCACGTTCACTTCCCGACGCCGCAAAACAACGTAAGCGGCTGGAGGGACCGGAGGATATCTAGCCTATCCTCTACTAGATCTTCGGGTTAGTGCCGGAGATGCCAGTTGTAATGTCCTGTGACAATGTCCGCACATAGCTACCAATTTAAAGCTCTACTCACTTCAGGCCCTCAACTAGACCGCTAATAAGACGCGCTAGATGCGTACTAGGCATTTTGAATCAGTCATCATTGTCATTATCAACCCATTTATACGTCCCACTGCTGGACATGGGTCTCCTCTCAGGCAAGGTTTTAGGGCATAGTCCGCCATACTGATCCAATGCGTGTTAGGAACTTCGCACGTTTTTCATTTTACAATAAATATTAGACAACATCACATCCGTTACTCTGATCCCAAAGTAAGTAGCTAAGTGTGTTATGGAAATCGGAAACAACGACGGTACCACAAACACCCAGACCAGAGACAATACAGAAAAGTTAGTTTTCTACACTGACCCAGCCGCTGGACCTCAGAGATGGCGGCCATAAAAACGGTGTGCAAGCCACTCGACCACGGAGGCCGGTTTTCCGAGGGTTGTGAACCTTCTTCTTCGTACTAATGCTTTCCTTCGTCGAAAAGCTCATGGTTAATTACCAACATAAATTCCAAGAAACTCAGAGATGTGAGCCCGAATTCGAACTTACGGCTGTGAATTAAACCATTCAGCTACAACTGCTTTTTTTAAATCAATCATAAGGTCAAATGCAATATGCTAAATAAATAATAACAATTTTTATTAAAAAAAAACCGACCTCAAAAGTACGTGGATTTAAATCTATTTGCCAAGTTTTATTGAAATCGGTTACTGAAAAGTGCGTGAAACCGGTTCTTAACCCTGTTTTTTTTTAAATTTAAAATTGACCAATATTGAGTAAGCGAAGGACTTAAATGGGATCAATCATCAAAATCGATTCATAGCATGTTAAGCAATGTCTGTAAAACATGAACATTAGAAAGAGCTCTTAAAGTCCAGAAGAAGTGTATTCGAGCAATTTCACAATTGCAAACCGCTGTTCAAAAGGCAAACATATTGCCTTTGACATGCATGCACCTTAGGGATATCTACATATTTGTCAACTCTCATCCTCAATATTTTAAAAGACGTGGTGAAGTCATTTAAAGGCAAACTGGAGCAAAAATTATGAATCTTTTATACCAACCTGTTGCCATAAAATAATTTATGAGAATGCTGCTTCAACATGTGTGTAATTATAATTATTTTCAATAAATTACCTGACGAAAGTAAATTGTTACAAGGACATACTTTTAAATTACAATTGACAATATGGCTTTTGACACATTGCTTCTATAGTAATAAAGAATATTTAGAATTTACAAATTCATTACATTAATTGGAAACTGTAGAGACTAAACATTAAATCCTATTAATATTTGCACTTCTGCTTGCACGTTGAATATAACGTAGATAATTTTACTTATGACCTTTTGTAAATACTGCATTCTAGGAAATAAACGTCTTATAACTACATCTAAATTTCCAAATACTTACAGATATATACTTAATTAAAAAGCATCATCACTTTATAAAGCAAAGGTAGATACTGCCGTTCCCACCGGTAGAACGCCTAAAACAATTTACAGAGCAAAAATAAAGTAAATAGTTTAAATTATGTTATAATCGCTGCAAAGGCGAATCTCTCGTGAGGAAAGTTTTAATGACGCCGGCGCTGCCGCTACCTTAGTAAGCCGGTAAGCCGCCCAGATGGAAATCCTGCCAGTGCCAACTCTACCGTGTATTCGTATGAGGAAATAAACTAAGTCAAATAGAGGAGTGAGAGTTCATTAAAATTAATGATGCTAAATATTTTAACCGATAATGGCAACCCTTTGAAATTGCATTCACACATATTTAAAACTTCACCAGTAAGGACTAAAGTATATAATTACTTATTAATTAGTTAATGCTTCCAAAAAGTTTATAATAATAATAAACACGCATGCATGCCGCATTATCAGAAAGTTCATGCAGGTGGAAGAGGACGAAGTAGGCTCTTATGACACACCCTCCACATAGATACACGCCATACTGTATTTACTTGATTAGATAGACAAAAAAAATTAATAACTAAATTTTGGGGGAATATCGCCTCTCCCATTCAGAAATTCAAAATTAATATTTTAAGCCTTGGGAGAGAACCTAAAATAAATATATATAATAATCGGAAACAACGATGGTATAGAAAAGTTAGTTTCTGCACTGACCCGGCCGGGATCGAACTTGGAACCTCAGAGATAGCGACACCATGAAAACCGGTGTGCAAGCCAATCGACCACGAAGGCCGTCAAATATAATAATAATGTGACCTCCACTGAAACAATCCCAATTATTTGCCCGCAAACGGATTAATTCCAGCCAGTCTCGCTAGCAGCTTGAAGCGGTTGGATTTTTGTGGCGTGTCGCTTCCAGCACAAATTTATTTATTTATTTAAACTTTATTGTACAATATACTGAAGAACTTTGTTGTACAAATGGCTGACTTAATGCCACAAGGCATTCTCTACCAGTCAACCATTGGGCTAAACAGAAAAAAACACAATATGTTGGTGCTACACCTTAACAAAAAGAACAATATACTAGAAAGCTAATCGATAATTTGTATGGTTTAAAATAAATAACATAATATTATACATACATAATAAACTTACAAGTGCGGAAGGCCGTCCTGTTAGATACGGCACGTATTGTTTGCTGGTTCTTGGATCTGAGTCCCTGATCCCTGCCGGCTGCCATTGCCTGTAATATGAGTACCAAGGCAACGAAATTAACTTCAGAGCACTACTCGGAACGCTACCAGGATCAACTTAGAAAAGTACATTTCCTAAATTGGTCCTACCGGGAATCGAACTCGGGACCTCCCTCATCCAGCGCCCAAAGGGCAAACCGCTGGGCCACAGAG
Source organism: Hyposmocoma kahamanoa (assembly GCF_003589595.1). NCBI lineage: Eukaryota > Metazoa > Arthropoda > Insecta > Lepidoptera > Cosmopterigidae > Hyposmocoma > Hyposmocoma kahamanoa. Next base: position 2,106,049 of record NW_020653492.1, read on the forward strand.
GTCGTCTTTTATTTCGAGGTTTATTTGTACCAAAAGCTACTTATAGATCAAATATTGTCCGCTATTCAAAACATCGTAATGTACACGAATTGTTATGGGATTTTAGAAGTTTTATGTAAAAGCTGCGTTGAATAAGATGTCACAACAGTTTGAAAGCTCTCTAAGTAGCATCAAACTTATGATAAGTCACTAAGATATAAGCTCTTTTACAAGAAATTGAAACATCAATACGAAAATCTGGCTTCAGAATCACTTTGAAATGACGTGTTTTCTATTAAACTTAACTGTGAGAGCTAACATTTGATACTATTATCATGGAAGTGATTTCTGTTAGGGCTGTAAACAGGCAAATTACGTGCTGTCTTAATTAAAATATAAGTCACATTAATACTTTCTGATAGTTGTGTAATTGTATCATATAAATATTGTTAACCTAAACCTTATTTAATATAAATTTTATTTAATATAAACTTTTTCACGTAACAATTCATTTAACGTTTTATATAAATTTACATTCCATAATCATTGACGTACCAAAGGTCCATAATTTAATTTTTGATAACACTCATTTTAAACTGCCTCTGTGGCCGAACGGTTACCATGCTGGTCGGCCACGCAGAGGTCCCGGGATCGATTCGGGAATCGGGAGAAATATTTGTATGGCCTACATTTAAAATTTAAATTTGACCTAAAACATCTTCGGAAACGCAAATAAAATCGGTTACGTATACGGTACCTCGAATCACATGTTCGCTGCGCTCGCTCAGCTCGTGCTGCTTTTTCATATATGAGGCACGGGTACGCTAACGCTCTTCCGCGCCCAGCCCGCGTTGGTAGGCTCCGCCGCAACACCCTGCACGCATCCGTGTGGACTCTCCGAAGAGAGTCCCATAGAGCGCCTACCGCACGGGCCAATCGCCCAAATTAGCCCACGAGGACAGGACGAGCCACCGCCACTGCATCTGCCCAGAATCCTGAAGAACCGATGACATGTCGTCAAAAATGTCTTTCGACGTGTTTCCCTTTGTAACAAGGTATTTTTATTAAGGCGCGGTGTTCCAAATTGCGAGAATTTGCATATTCGGCTGACATAACGTTGTTTGATCCACCACGAAATATTCAATTATGACTTTAAAAAATTAAAAGTGGGTAATTTTAACTATCATTGGACCTCATAATGTGTAGTATCACTAATAAGGTGGTAGGTTACGTTTAAGTACCGAACTTATCAGCCGCCCTTCGATACAAAATACGGTGTTGCGACTCTTTCAATTCAAAATACAAGTAACCATACCTATTTTTGTCGCCAAGCAGTAATGTGAGCATTACTGCGTTCCGGCTTTGAAGGGTGCTGGTGAAACAGGCATATATCATCTTTATGTCTCCGAGTGACGGGCGCAGTGGCAATTCCACTCAGGTCTTTGCGATTTAAAGCTCTGAATGGTACTGCAACTGGTAGGTTTGTCGCTTCTTTTTTAATAATAATATCAAGTGACGGGACGAACAAGTCGTGCGCCTGATGGTAAGCTACACGCCTGTCCATAACATGTGCCACGCAGAGCTTTAAATCGCAAAGATCTGAGGGGCACTGCCACTGCGCCCGTCAACCTGAGACATAAGTTAAAAAGACCCATATGCCTGTAATATCACTAGAACCCTTACCATTCAAAACCGGAACACATTAATGCTGGCATTACTGTTTGGTGGCAGAAATAGGTGAGGTGGCAGTACTACCCTGGAATTCTTTCACAAGGAGCTCTACGGCTACAAAAAACTTATCACGTTTACCACGAGGCGCACGACTTGTCCATCCTGTTACTTGATATCATAAAACCTAACGAAACTTTAGCATCTTCTGCGCTTAGACTATGGAATTTTTCCATCGTTCAAGGTTCTGCGTCAGCACCCTGTCACTGCTATGACAATAATGTTATATTTTTAACCGACTTCAGAAACGGAGGAGGTTTTCAATTCGACTGTATGTTTTTCTTTTGTTTTTTTTTTCATGTATGTTACGCGATAACTCCGGTATTTGTGAATTGATTTTCATCTTTTTTTGTACTTACATACTTACTTCCATAGTGGTCTCATTTCATTTTGAAAAAAATCATCCACCTCTAAGGGTGCTGTTCACGCATGAAGATTCATTTTTATAGCAATTATTTTAATGGTTGATTTTGCTATTTCTCCAATTCAAGGCGTTTTTCTCTCAATATTCTTTGAGTAGTGAGAACCGATTTTTATTATCTCCAGTGTCAAGTCCTGTATAGTAGCGAATTTAAGGATATTCCAATAAAACATAGTAAATATACGTAATTCCACGTACTTTTGAGGTCGGTTTTTTTAGTACTCTGTACTGAGAGTATTTACTTTTGTGTTTAATCTGTGTAATGTGTTATATTAGTGAATAAGGTGTTTACCTATCAATCTAAAAAATATATATATAAAAAAAACAAAATAAGTACAATGTTTATCATTAATTGGACACCGCTTTGAAAAAACTAAAATTAAAATGTAATGAAAAATACTTAGTTGTATTTCAAATAGATGCGCATTTGAATTATAGGTAAGTAATTCAAATACTGCCCAACTCTAGCTCTTTAAAGGGGATTTAAATCAAAGACAGTTTCCGAGGATTATCGAAACTCCTTACTCATGTCGCTCACGGTTTCAGAAAGTTTTCATATCCCGAAATGTGCGTTATTGGTCTCGTGATGTTTGTTTTAAACAGTGACTTTGTAGTTTTTAACCGACTTCAAAAAAGAGCAAGTTATAAGTTTTATGTTTTATGTATATTTTCCGATCCGACCTTTCCGTACATTTCGTACCCTTCTTGGCGTGTACTGTGTAATAAAGTCACATGTCATCAATGATGACTCATCATGTTATGTCAAAAGTGTTTTTATTCACATTTAACTCTTAAACAACATGAACTACACCATCATCATCATTTCTGCCGAAAGACGTTCACTGCTGGATATAGTCCGTCCCAAAAATCAATAGAACAAACTACATATATTAAACAAATTACGCATTTGCGAAATTTTATCTCTCCTACTTAAGCATAAAAAGTTGTCAACTAATTTCACTCGTAGAATATTTAAAAAAAAATATTAATTAAAAATATAATTTCATAGGTTAGCAAATTACATGTGAAATAATTCTATTTACAACCTATAGATCAGCACTAGGCTTCGTCATTAGGTACTAAAATACATTAAAATTTGGGATTTACAACAGATTTCTTAACAAAACATCCTGTCATACATTGGGCACATTTAAAATACAAGAACTGTCTTAATCAATATTTCGCTTTCGCCAATGTGAAACCTAATTTATGATTTTACTATCTATATCTATTGTATATAGATAGTATATTATTATAATATTTTCCGTTTTTTTATAAAGTTCTACTATTCAATTTCATGTATTAGTCAAATATTCCTAAACTAATAAAATATACCGCCGTGTATCGTGCCCAGCTCAAAAATTCAAATTATATTGGCAGCGTTATCTGCTGAACCAACCATGACCCAGAGCGGTGATCGAAGCCCCTGTCTCGTGAGTCAGCCACCCAACTCTTTAAATAAGTCCCGAGCTTCCGAACCCCAGTTCAATCAACCGCGGCAGTTCAATCTATATCTTTGCTTGAAAAATTGTTATTTTGCAGGTATGGTCTTGTCGTATCAAAGATGCGATTTTATATTGGCAAATGATGTAAACTTTTTCACATTTTTTTCATTTAACTGAAGTTTTTGCGAGAACTTTATACTACCGCTTCAAATTAATTTTCCGAACGATGATTTACAATGCAAAACATTAATGCTGCTTTGATGTTGTTCAAAGGATATTTTAGGCTCAATTTACATTAACGTGGAACGAATGGAAGTGATTTTTCGTAACAAAATAGTATATAGCACAATGAACTTTATGTGAATTGTGTAACGTACAAACTATATTCGATATACGGTGGCTGCGGGAAGTTCTCCGGAAAAAGCGCGAGTTTCTTTACTTGCCTCTAGTTTCCACGTTACACAATGTACAGACGGCAGTTTCACTTCCGTTTCGTTCCATTCGTTCAAAATTTACAGTTTAAAAATTCAGAAAGTAAAACATGACTAGCGGTTTTCTCGATTTTAAAAATTCAAATTAATTGTTGTCTTTGTTCCTAGAGTGGTTTGCGTGTGATCCGATCGTACGACTCCTCTAATACATTTTTTTCCAAAAAGCTAAGTTTCTTGTACGTACTAAAAAATCGATATTTCTAATTTTTTCAAAGTTTTCGCTCCACACCTCCCTCGTTATACATACACAACGTTCGATAGCTCTTCGAGAGCCCTTTCGAACGACACCTCGCGCTCCCCAATCCGGCAATACTGGGTGTGTAGTGTAGTGATTGTAAAAATTTCAGGCTTTTTCGTGTCAATAATGTAAACTGAATCTCAATTATTCTCAAAATAAAACAAAATGAGACCCTATCAATAATTCTCTGAAGCACCAACAAAACTGTGATTGGTCTGTATCAAGCCTGGAAGTTTCCTTGGCTTGCTATTAGTTTTGACTCTCCACGCTAGAGAGCATTGCGAGTTCATATGTCCCGTGTTTTTTTTTATTTATTTATTAGTTACAAAGACATTAAACAAAGCTTCACTTTACACTCTTAAACCTAAAGAAAACAAAATAATTTCGTATACAAATATAATACGAAAATAATTATGAAAGTATAACACAATTTACATTAATAAAAAGTTGCACCAGAGCGAGCACGTTGTTATACGAAATGGCGTTATACGTATGCATCAAGAGGATCTCATGAACGTAGATACTATCTTTGACCATAAAAGGCGGTATTAAATCGCGACCGCGAGAAGAGCGCGTCTTTAATTTCCCAACGGAACGGCGAATATCTGACGTAGTTATTATTATCTATAGGGATATGTCATGCAAGCATACTGTTCCATGATATTACTTTGGAAACTAGCATTTAATTATGAGTTTCCATTTCGTTATATTAGTGGCCAAATCAAAGAAGGATAGCGACATCCCGTGTGTTTTTGACAACGTGACCTAGTGTTTTTGACGACGTGCATTAAAGAGACCTATCAAAACTTGTGATTCATTATCAAAGCATCCAAAAAGCTAATTGAGTGCAGCCTGTAGAAGCTGTGGTTATAGACTTGATAAAGGTTATTATAACATTGTCCTGTATTTCGCTTCAGATGTTTGTTTGTAGTAGCAGAAAACAACAAGATTTCAGTGTGTTCCTAAAAATAATAAAGAACTTGCTGAATATTCTTAAATCTGCCAAACTCTGTCACATTTAAGTAATACGGCGTTGACATGTTCTGTAGCAATGAAAATGAATAAAAATTAAATCTGCCCAAATGGCAGAAATCTGAAACAAATGGTCACACTGTTCTCAATCTCAAAGTGACATTGACATTGACAGAGGCTTTTTGTAAAAACGTTCCTTTGCTAATTTTCGTATCTCTCATTTAAATATTGTCTCCATTGACTTACAAGTCAATGATTGTCTCAATATTTTTGACATGTTGTGTTTTATTTTTTACTATAAGTCATTATTGTTTAATTGATTATTTAATTAGGTATTTTATGGCTTTAATATTTTATGTGTGTACTATAAAATAACCAATACTTCAGGTAGGTAAACATTCAATCATGCTTAAAATGAAATGCACGTACAAGAACGTTACTTATTCTATGATCAAACTGAATCAATTACGTTGTGTTCTTGCATCTATTCGAAAATACATTGTTTCGTAATTTCTTTATTCCCGACTTTTAAAAATATACAAAATTATGTTAATATCAAGGCATAAACTAAAACGTAAAACTATACTATCGAAGTGCATGAAAGGCTCTTCGTTGATTTTGAGACAGCTTTCGCCATCCTTCTTTGCGTAAATTCGTGACAATCAAATTAGCTTGATTTACGGGGATCGATTGTTATCAGTCCGTAAACAACATAATATAATGCTTACTGTGCAAAAAAAGTCGTAATTATAGAAATAACAAAGTAATAACGTTAAATCCTTCTACGAAATTTGGTTTAGTACACACAACACTACATAGGTGGATTTGCACTATCCCCGACGGTATGTTTCTAATAATAGCATCCGCGTCATCGTAACGTTTCGAATCTTATATCAAATTCAAACTCAAAATATTTTTATTTCATAGGTAAACAAATTACACTTGATATCGTCAAATTGATTACAATGACAACAACAATCACTCATTGTTTTTGTTAAAAGTAAATAAAAAATAAAATAAAATAATTTTACACTTACATATTGTCATTACTGTTACAATGTAAGTGTTAAATAGGTACAACAAGGGTCCGCTGGAAATGAATTCCAAGCATCTTTATCCTGAATGTAATCAGTAACACTGTAGTAGCTCATAATTTAACAGCGCATGTTTAATATAGTTTTAGAATTTCTCCTCTGACGGTTGGGTTACTTCATCTCTTAGTTTATTATAAAAGCGCACACATTTTCCCATGAAAGATGAGTTTATGCAATCTAAATTGTGGAAGTACCAGTTTATGCTTATTTCTTATATTAAAATTGTGTATTTTGTTATTTCCGGGGAATAAATGGCTATTTTTTCGTATGTACATTACATTGGCGTAAATGTATTGGCAAGTCACTGTCATTATTTTAATTTCACAACACAAATTATAAATACTACGAATCGCCCTTTTTTGTAAAACAAACACTTACTGAATGTCAGATTATAAAATTCTACCCATAATAAAATTCTATATGATAAAAGACTATGGAAATAACTAAAGTACACAAGTCTAAAGTACAGAAGTTTGTACGTTCGTCATTTGCCGAATTTTCCTAACCGCGTAAACCGCGGAACTTGGTTTACTCACTAAATTTGTTACATCGCACAGTTCACACAATAGTGTATTAACTCAAAAAGTGTATTTTCTGAGAATCGATGAAAAACAAATTACTCACTTCCCGTGATCGATCATTAAAATTTGTGTATAGGTTATACTTTATTACAAAAATCTGAACAATTTCCTACTTACAAATACATATAAGAATAAAAATAAAATAAAAAAATAAAAGGGGAAAAATAATTTCATATTTTCATTTTAATAAGGGCTGTTTTGGCCAGAATTAGCTCACATAAAGTGTGTCTCATTTTGAGTTAAGTAGATATATTTTAAATGTTTCTTACAATGTTTTAATAGCGGTTTTATTGACGTGTAGAGAATGAAATTTTACGTTCAGTAATGATAGAATCTTGAAATTCACATATTTTGTGCTATAACACTATTATAATAGCAGTGCGATATGTGGGCCTCATTGTAATTTTGAATCTATTGTAATACCCAAAAACACGGTACCATCAACATCAACATCAACGCTTCGTTTTTCAATGATAAGACTGCATTAAGTATTTTTTTGAGTTAGAATGTGAAAACCGTATACATTTTGTTTTTTTGCCGTTTAACACTAAGTTATTCACTGTGAACCAATCCAAAGCCTTCGACAGAGCTATATTTACCTTGTCTATATCCATTCCTTGTCTTGGCATTTAAAAAATAAGTGAAGTATCATCGGCAAACAAGACGATATCAATAAATTTTCGAATTAGACACGGTAAATGGTTTATATAGATTATGAAAAGAAGGGGACCCAATATAGAACCTTGTGGAACACCTATGACAACCAGAGCTCCTGCAGACTTTGATTCATTTATAAGCACTTTTTGAACCCGATTATTCAAATATGATTTAAGTAAAGACAGAGATGTGTCATCGAAACCGTATCCCAATTGAAGCTTCTTGCTGCTTCTTGCGATCAGTCCGCGTCGAACATCGAGTATACATATAATGCTCAATAGCGTCGAGCAAAGGGACGAACGTGAAGTTTAAGAAATTGCGTCATTTTATTAAAATTTCAAGAGGAATTTCGTTGTCGTGTGTATATAAGAAATAACAGTAACTTTTTTTATAAGAAAAACGACCTCAAAAGTTCGTGGAATTACTTCTATTTGCCAAGTTCTATTGAAATCGGTTGCCGGAAAGTGCGCAAAACCGGATTCATCCCCTAGTTCAGCGCTATATGGGACTTAACACAAGAGATAATAAAAACCGGTGGTCACTGCACTGTCACAAGTATACCGAGAGTATAACGCCTGCAATTGGAGCATAGCAAAATCAACCATTAAAATAATTTCTCCTCATAAAATTTAAGCGCTATTTATAAAAATAAGTCTTCATGTGTGAACATTCCTCCGATCGTTGAAAGCTTGCCTTTCGACCAGTAATACTTGCTTCACGAAGTGGACACATTTTTAAAAAAGGATCCTTACAGTTCCTGTAGAATTTTTGATATCGGCCACTGTATTACGCCCTCGGTGCCAGGAAATACAACTGCAACTCGACCCAATTTCCATCTTAACGGTGGTAGATTGTTCACCTTTAGAACTACTAGAGCGTTCATCTTCAATGCGACTTTACAAGTACGCCATTTAGTCCTCAGTTGAACCTCTTAGACATATTCTTTGCTCCATCTGCACCAAAAATGTTGTCGAAGTTTTTCAATTTGCTGGAAACGATTCAAGCGATTGTTTGAAACATCTTAATAGTCCTGATTTGGCAAGGAAGTGAGCGGTCTAAGGATGATGAAATGTCCTGGTTTCAATGGCATTAGGTCTTCTGGACCGTTCGAGAGAAGGGTAAGTGGTCGTGAATTGAGGATTGCTTCAATTTGGACAAGTGCTGTATAAAGCTCTTCAAAAGTTAAGTCAATTGCCCAACATTCCTTAGCCTTCCATAGAGCTCCGAAAATAGCGAATAAGCTGGAATAAAACAGAAATTTATTTCTTCATTGGAGGCCTCTGACGACAACGAATCACAATTACTTTTTAAAATTTTTGAAAGGTCGTAAGTACCAACAAATGATAGACCATTGTGGGAATATATGTATTGGTTGTGGGTTTCCCCCTACGCGCAATGAATCTGCGCAATACTGATAAATCATTCTTGCTTGTCAAGTCACCAACCAGTTCAATGTGGATAGCCATTGTCGTAAAACATACAAAAAGTGCTATATACACCTTTACCAGCCTACGTCCACGACCTTAATGACTAGCGTTCACTTATTTTCTTGATTTGAAGCTTATATATCCTTGAATCCAGGTAGACAAATCCCGTCTTCGGTTTAGGACCATATGCGGGACACACAGGAGATAATAAAAATCGGTGCTCAGCGCTCAAAGTATATTGAGAGAAAAACGCCTTCAATTGGAACATATCAAAATCAACCATTAAAATAATTGCTCCTTACAAAATTTAAGCGCTATTTATAAAAATAAGTCTTCATGCGTGGACAGCCACCCTTACAGGTGAAATATTTTCTTCAAAATTAAATAGAACCACTACTGAGGTACCTCCTTTCCAACAAAAAATAATTATCAAAATCGGTTCACAACTGCTTTGAGTTATCGCGTAACATATATACAAAAAAACAGACAATCGAACTCAGAACCTCCTCCTTTCCTGAACTCGGTTAATAACGCAGAATATAAACAATTACATTTAAAATGTTCCCAAAATTATCTCCAACCAGCTTTTTGTAACGAGACGTTGGAAAATGCCCGGTTTCCAATGTATTACGAGTCTTCTACGAGTTTAAAATACGTGTTCCACCTACAATATGACTAAAAAGATACTCGCGTTCCAAATGTATAACTAGATATACAAGGCACACCACCTCTCTTTGCTCGGCGAGTCGTAAGCTTAAAGCTTTGAAATCTCTCTGAAGCATCTTTTCACAACTTCCTTTGCGAAATACTCATCGTAGATAAAGCTCCACTAGATTTTCTAACAAGTCAAGGCTATGTCTGAAAAATCTTCAAAAAAACTCCACATATTCCGTATGAAAACATTTATGTGGTTATTTTAGGTTAAAATTTAAGCTGTGAATGGAGTTTGAGTAATTGACGAATTCATAACTGGGAGATTAAGGTTATACGTGTAAGGTAACATCTTGAGAGCTTTAACGCAATTCAACGCCTCAAAACTGCCTCCGTGGCCTAACGGTTACCATGCCGGACTGCCACGTAGGGGTCCCAGGTTCGCTTCCTGGGCCGGGAGAAATATGACCTATATTTATTTCTCTCGTGAGTTTGGGTGTAATTTGTGGTTAGTTATGTGTGTGTCCAAGGCACCCGCGATACAGGGTTTCCCTAGTGCGGGGCTATGTTGAGTGTGTACGTTTTTATTTATTTATTTATTAATTGATGGTACAATCATTCGGGTTAGAGACTTTAGTAATGCAACATTGTTTTTTGTGTGTCCTGGGATTACTTTTGTTCAGTTCACAACAATTTTGCATTTTTTATTATGTAAGAACAACAAATTTAGAAATTGACAACAAATTATAAATGTAACGTTGAATACGTTACATTTATACAGCAGCATAAATAACTATTAGTATTTGTTATAATTATTAATTGAAAGATCGGACATTTACAAAAAATCCTTTGACCCGGCCGGATTCGGCCCGACGTCTTCTAGCAAACCGTGCCAGACCTCACCAATTTTTCCATGTGTTTGTTTGCAAACAAGCACATGGAAAAATTCGTGAGGTCGGCTGATTTGTTCCGTGGCTTAGATGGCATAGCGTCTGGCACGGTTTGCTAGAAGACGTCGGTTCGAATCTGGCCGGATCGAAGGAATTTTTTCTGTGTTCTATCTTTGTATTAATAATTATAACAAAGTAGTAGAGTGAAACTATTTTTCCGGATTTAAATCGCGTATATTTGTTTTTTCAAACAAACCGACGTTTCGGGCCCTTTACAGGTCCCATGGTCACGGTTATACGCGATTTAAATCCGGAAAAATAGTTTCGTTTCCTATGTGTAACAATCGCGAAAACCTAAGAACTCGATAGTAGAGTGATTTTACAAAAAATATTTGAGTATTAATTCAATTTTATTAGCACTTAATTATATCTGGCCAATCGTTATGTGCGGCAGCGAGGCATAGACCATTAAAGAAAAAACCATCCAATGAGTCTCGTTGCATTCGAAATGTGGTACTACCGCCGCATGATTCGCGTATGTATACTGGATGCAGAGAGTCAAGAACGAGACAATACTCCTGCGCATTAATACCTCACGCCAGCGGATGCGGACCATCAAGAACAGCAAATTCACATATCTCGGTCACGTGTTTCGACACGATAGGTAGCGACTGCTTCAACTTATAATGATGGGAAAGTTTGAAGACAAGAGACGCGCTGGAAGACGTAAAAAGTCATGGCTATGCAACATAAGGAAGTGGACCGGAGTCACGAGCTGTTTCGTTTGGCCTTAGACAGGGACAAATTTGCCATATTGACGGCCAACCTTCAGTAGTGGAGAGACTCTTTAAGAAGAATTTAATTATAAATTATAAAAATAGGAAGTAAAACATATAACAAACGTTAATTAAATTTTACATTTCATAATAAATATTTTTTTGTTATGCAAGGCTGCAAAGTTGTTGTTTAACGTTAGTGCTTGTATTGAAACCTGAGTAAGCGAAGGAAGCTCATCATCAATTTTTATTCTTCCTTGTACTTTTTGGTTTGGGTGATTAAGTGATTGAAATTATTTTAGTTCTTCGACCAATTAAAATAATTTAATAAACACAATTAGTTGTCATTGTTAATTTAATGTCAACAATAATAAGAATAAAATATACCAACGGATTTATATTAATACATAATGTACGACAAATCGCGTAGTTGAACGTGTCATTATCGTTTGTTTTTTTTCATCGAAAGAAAAAGTTACGTGCACCACAGAGTCCATCGTCAAGTTCGAATTTCAAAAACCTTTTCCACGCTAGCGTGAAAAAAACGCTTTTGCACGCAGAATTCTAATGAGAAAGAAAGCCTTTCCGAACTAGTGAGGTGAAAATACAGTTGCTCAAAACGTGGTGTTTTTCGTACTACAAATCGTGGCGAAAGTTGGAATTTTCGCACTAGTGCTTTTTACTTTTCCATTTTTTTTAAATTTACTGTTGTTTCAAATCTTAAGCACAGAACTAAAGAAGTTGTATATTTATTTAATATTTATGTGCTTTGTGACGTAAGTCATTCGTCATTAAAACTTATATTTATTTACAAATACTATATAATGAACGTATCGAGTGGAGGTCCACAGTCTCTGCCTACCCCTGAATGGGTGACAGGCGAGATTTTTATGTATATATTTGTTCTATGTATTACAGATAAATTGTATCTCACTACCGTGCACGGGTTCCTAAAGAAGTTTAAACAAAAGTACCAGGACTTCATAATAAGTGGTTACAGACCGATATTACAGAAAATAAACAAAAACAGCACGTTAGAACTAGATTTCCATAGACTTTTAAATAATGGTTGCAGTGGTTGTATTTCATTATTTTAATTTACTAGCAGAAAATGAGTTTTTTTAAATACTGTTTTATTTTACTTTCAATGTAGTTTTTTCGCAAATGTATTAAAAAACGTCGTTTGATACACGTGCGGATTTGTCATTTTCACTTGTCTCGGGTCTTGACCCTCGCCTCTGGCTCGGGCCAAGAAGCCTCGAGACTCGTGAATAATGATTAACTTTCCGGACTTATATCAAAAATAACTATTACTTCATACCTAAGGTTGATATGTCCGTTAATAATGGATTGTACAAAAATATTCGGTTGCATACTATTTATTTGTTAAATTTCGTTATAGAACATTTACTGTTAAGTCCATTTGCAATTGTAATTTTCATATTTTATTGATCTTGAATTGTTGGTTTAAAGTTACGTAAAAGATTGTAGCTGAAACCGTGAAACAGGAAAAATATTTTTGCGCGCATGGCGATAGTGGGGCCATCTTTATCGGAGGTGTTTTTAAAAGGTTGAGTGGCGTGGACTGGCATTCTGTTACTGATTTTCGACCAAATGAGTGAAAATATTATTTATTGTACTCATAGACGTGATGACAACAAAAAAATACAAATGAGAAATAAACGTCTAAGTAATTAGACTCCAAACACGGGATTCGCTCTGGACCTTTTGGAGGGAAAAGTTTCGTTTTTATTTTGACTTTCAATTATTTTGTGAAATCTAGTTTAAAGTGGAATAGAATAGTGCTATTGTGCCTTAATAGAAGATTAAAACGCGAAATTATACGAATGTCGAACTAGAATACCCGTACCGGCCCGTTTTAAGGAATCCCGAGTGAATCCAAACACGCCTCCTCAAATTCCCTATCCTCTTTGTGGCGGCCATATTTACAGAAACATAATTAAACTTCATGTTTAGGCTGATGGCTTTGCCAAAGCCTTAATAAATAAATAAAAAAACTCCAAACACGTAATTTATTACACTTGTTTAGTTTATTTCGTTAAATGGTCGTGTTTTATTAATTTTCTACTACAAAATATTTTGATGCAATTTTGAAAACAATACCATCAATACAATAAACCGATTTTTATATCGCATGCTCCGCCAATATCGTAAGCTGATTACTTCCCTACAATATCCAAACTCATTAAAAATGGTTTCACAAAGGCATTTTGAAACGTATCGATCTGCGGTTCAGCACAACAAAGGTGTTATTACGGCTTTTCAGCCCCATTTCGAAATAAATACTTGGTGTAATATAAGTTTACAACAAGAAATTATTTGTTTTTTATTATTTGTTGTTTTGTTTTAGCGGATGTTTAAAACCAAAGTACAAATTAACAGAGGAACCCGCACTAACTCTAGACTTGTATCGTAGACACATCACCAATTTAATTTAGTGCACTTTAAAATGGGTCACCCGTATGACGAGCTGTTCAAATCGCGTCAAGGACGTTCCTAACCAATAATTGATTTTCCATCAAGTGAGATCGAGATTAGTCTCTGAGGCTTGTAAACGAGAGTTTTTAATTGTCAGCCGCTTGAAGTCTGTATTTACATAAGGTTTCAATCCTCCCCAAGGTGCTATTAAACTCGCCTAGTTTATATATTCTCTTTTTAAAGCGGTCTTTAAAAGTTTTTTATTGTCGGAGCTGTGAGCTATTGAAGTATTAGGTGAACGGTAAAAATTTACTTCGGAATGTGCTCGAAAGTCGATTTGTATAAAGTTTTTGTAAGGATTTTTTTATTTGCCTGCTAAAGCGTCCCACAACTGGGCTGAAGCCTCTCCTTCGGACTTCGAACTCTCTCCATTCACAGCGATTTCCGGTCAGTCATATCTTGCCTCACCTGGCCACACTGTCGACGGCCATTTTATGACATCCATAGCGATAAAATACATAAAATCTCTATGGGTACATACTACCTCGTGTGTTCATTATGTTTTGAGACAAACTTTGACTATAAAAAATAAAACTAAATATTATAATTATTTTTTTAATTTTGAACTTGGAATGTTTGTGTTCTATTGTAAGTTTCTAAATTCGTTTCTATTATTTTCTCGTGATGGACGGAGCTAAACAGTTAAGTGCGGCCATTGACTTACAAATAAATGGACGACCTACTACAAAAACCACGAAAAAAATGTCCCAAGTCAACCTATTTAAACGTAGTGACATGTAAAGGAATATGAAAAAGCTAAAACGTTGAATTTAAATTGTAATGTCATCGCAGTACTGCCTAATTTTGCTTGCTTCGCTGTCAGTCGAACAAACGAAGACTAAAGCGTGAATGACGCTCTGTATACGATTTTAACGCCCTATAATTTCGGACACTTTTTAGCGCGGACCCGACGTCCATATAATTGTAAGTCAATGAGTGCGGCTGTAATTTGATTACATATGGCAGGAAAACACCAATGAAGATTTTCCGCGACATAAAATCTTATTTCGTCTCAAAACTTATGAACACACGAAGTATAGATATGGCCAGCCCAGCCCCATTTTATCCTGACGGTTACGGTTTTTTTGCCTACGTCAGCTATACGAGTTTTGGAACAGACCGCGTTGTTTTGATCCCGATCCATCTTTTTAACCCTTAGAGGCTGATTTCCATAGCTATTTGGCAAGTCTTTCATTTGCACTTATGACAAGGATCATGTGTGTGTATCACTAGGAATTATCATCATCGTCAGGAATTATCATTAGAACTAAATTTTATTAATTGATTACGTAAGATAATGCAGAGTCACCATCCAAGTTTTTTCTGGCAGTACCTAGGTATCATACAAAGATTCTATTTTTGAAAAACATTGGTAGCACACACTTTCATAATAAAATATTTTATCTAGAAGAAGTTTTAAAATTGTTTGGGCACCTACTTAAAATTGGGGCGACGACAGACGGCGATGCGAAGGGAAGGATATCCCGTGTCGGGGATGTAATCATTTCCTCTCTCAGTCTCTTGCACAGAGCCTGTTCGATACATGTTACTTATTTATTTATATATACAGGATAATGCCTTCTATTAATTTAGAAGTTGAGGGTCATTCGAAATGCATATTTTAATTTTTTTAAATTACTGCAATTCAAGTTAATAATGAAGGAATTAAAATATTTGAAAATAGTCAATATGCGTTATTGTTTAAGTAGAGATTGAAATGAAATGTTTTGAAGTCGAATATGCAAATTGTTTTTCAGAGTGCGACCGCACGTTCGTGAGCCGGGGCGGCGGCGTGGGCAACGGCACATTCCACGCGCCAGAGCTCGTGAACCCCAGCAACCAGAGCCGCCAGTGCCTGTACACTTTTCTGGCGGCTGCCGGTCAGCGCGTGCTCGTCGAGTTCCGTACATTCGATCTGCGCGGCAAACCACCAGAGTGCGTATCCATTGAGATAACAATCCCCACCTCTTCATCGTTCCAATTCCTAATGCCTAAGAATACACTCGAAAATGATTGTAAAAAAGGCAAAGACTAGGGTCTTGTTAAGCATTAATAATTATTTTTTATTACTGCCACGCAGAGGTCCCAGGTTCGATTCCCGGGCCGGGAGAAATGTTTGTATGGCTTACATTTATTTCTCTTGTGAGTTTGGGTGTAATTTGTGGTTGTCTATGTGTGTGTCCATGGCACCCTCGACACAGGATTTCCCTAGAGCGAGGCTATGTTGAGTGTGTGCGTTATTTATTATTATTTATAATAACGTTACGTTAGCGTTACACTACAAATATACATAAAATGATAATTAGCAGATGCATAAAAGTGTTACTTAGATTTCGATTCGACTTAGAGTTAGATTCAGTACAAAACTATCTCTGGAAATAAGTCGGAAGTATAACACGGTTCGTTGGCTGAGCTGAATGTGCTCAAGCCGCGTGGCAAAATGTGCTCCTGGGAAGCGCGACGACGAGCAATCTCTATGCCGTTTTTACGAAAACAACTCGCACTACTTCAAAGAATGCTTAGAACTTAGAGCTGTATTTACTTATGTAGCCTAGTCTTAAAGAAATGAGAATGCGGAAAGCTCGATCCACATGATTTATTGTAGGAGATGATACGACAGGAAAAGGGAAGTTATAACAAATAATAAAATGGTATAAAAAAGTACAATTGTTATAAAACGCTTGATATAAAAGTAAGTAACGATATATGCCCCTTACATCTTTGATATTTAAAGCTCTGAGTGGCATTGCAACTGTTAAGGAAAGGCGTGTCGCTTACTACCAGGCGCTTGATTTGTTCGTCCCGTCGCTTGGTGTTATATAAAAAAAATTGTGGAAAAAAATTGTGAAAATACAAAAAAAAATAGATTCAGGAGTCCATGTTAATAAAAATGGAAGTAAATTTATTTCCTGCTCCGCGAACCCAGCGGAGGTTAAATCGGGCAAAATAGCTACGCTTGTATTGTTTATTTTTTAATGCAGTTAATTTTCCCACTGTCCCTCCGTATAAAATTAAAAACACAGTCACAAACACCATCATTAAAAATATACCCGACACGTATTTCGTCATTCTACGAGGCATTCTCGGGGGTTATTGATTGTTCAATCGAGTAATAAATAACTCTAGATAGTATTATTTTATAATTAAAAGTCTGTCTGTACAGTTTTCAAAAGTCAATAGTATTTCCTATGACGTGGAATTAAACACCACAGGAATCCATTATCAATACGTTGCCACGCCGTTGCCTCTGACATTTGCCTTTATCGTTTGTCTTAATAGCTGTTGTTTTTCGCAGTGGTGCCGCGGTGGGGGAGCTTCCAACGTAAGTACTCATCTTTCTCTTTTACTCTTATTTCCATCTCTACTGGAACGAATGGGACACAAACATGTTTTCATCGGAGAAGTATTTATTGGTGTACACCAATAGTCAGCGGAATTAGGTCAAACTAGGCCTGAAATGTATGGGAAGGTAGATTTATTTACTCTATCTGTAAGCGACATTTATCTCTCGCAGAACGTGCATATAAATCAAAACTTAGCTGAACATATTTCAAAAGCGGCGACGTAGTTAGTTTTGTTTTTCTGTTATTTAGATTCTGCGTACGGAGAAAGAATAATTCGACGTTTTGCCGAACAAATTATGTAAAACAAAAGTTTTAATAACGTCGCGATGTGAATGTTAAACTTTGGAATAGAATTAGAAGCATCATTCCTTTTAGCCATTTCAGTACGATATTGCACCTGTTATGGACAGGCGTATCGTTTACCATCAGGCGCACGGCTTGTTTGTCCCATCACTATCAGAAAAAAAGAACTAAAAGGAATCTCTTTCCAAGATGATTAGAGTACACTATATGTTTGTTACTTTGTATTGTTACTTTAGTCATTAAGAATTAAAAAAAAATACAAAATCTTTAGACGGGGATGTCATGGTGGTCTAATAGTTTGACCTGCAGCCTCTCAAACAGAAACTGTGGGTTCGAACTCGGGCTCTCTGAATTCCTCGGAATTTATGTGTGATAATTCAATTTGGAATTTAGAATGAGCTTTTCGGTGAAGGAAAACATCGTGATGAAACCTGCACGTCGAAGAAACTTCACAACCATTGGAAAGCGTCTGAAGTCCCCAACCCGCATTAGGCCAGCCTGGCGGACTATGGCCTAAAGCCTTCCCTGTGAGGAGACCGGTGCCCAACACTGGAACGTATGAATGGGTTGTTGATAATGATTAGACGGGAATATAAGTTATTTTAACTATGTTTTTGCCAAAATGCAATCGGTCTTATGCCTCGAGGATGTGAGTAAATTTATCCGTTTACTACTACTAGTAACTACTAGTAACTAGTACGTAGTACTACTGTTTGTGCAAAAATTTATTGGCTACCAATTTCTAGGGATGTCCTACTTCTTTAGTACCACAATTTGTTATAGTTAATTAAATATTGACTGCTTTTCCAGATGTTTTCACGAGTACATGGACATCTACTCGGAAATGGCGTCTTTGGAACAAAGCGAGCTGGTGAACTCGGCGTTTGGCGGACGGTACTGCGGGCCCATACCACCGCGGCGCCGCGTATCGCTGCATCGCGCCGTGGCCCTCGCCTTTTTCACCGACAA
>NW_020653492.1:2129513-2132278 GCF_003589595.1 Hyposmocoma kahamanoa
ATAATGTCTTTTAAACTTTATGCAGATAGTTATAGAGTTTAAAACTTTCAAATATGTAACGTAATTAAGCGTTCTATGCTCTACACAACCACAAATATGATCGTCACACTATGCGTGTGGTTGTCACACTATGCGTTTAAAAACAATGTATGATTGAAGATTTTTTCCTGAGTGCGTTGAAATCTTTTGTATGCAAATAATTGTAACTTATAACAAATCTTGTTTGTTTTGAAAATCTTACACAGCAAAGGCTTGATGGCACAATCTTATAAAGGAATTTAGCTTCAATGGGTTTAATTGTTTTGAGTAGTTGGGGCGGCCACAGCTTAAATTTGTTTTGTAGACTAAACGATGAAATGAGCAAGTTGTGTACCTGCTGGTACGTATAACATCTGTAGTTGCACTCGGAGCTTTAAATTGCAAAGATCTGGGGACTGCCACTGTGCCCGTCACATAAATAGTTTTTATCATATTATTATGTATGTTAGTCTATAAGGTATATGTTTTATGGGTCTTTTGAAAGTAAATATATAAATAAATAAAAATAAAATAATAAATTTGATAATTCCATGTGCCCGTAATTTCACCAGCACCCTTACCATTCAAAACCGGTAGTAATGCTCACATTGTTGATTGGCGGTAGAAATTTCTATAGTGGCAGTCCTTCCCTGGACGAACCCTTTCACAAGGAGCTCTACTGCACTGATAATAAATAATATAGTATAATGGATTGACAATGTTAATAATAAACCATTTATTTCAGGCCATAGCCCATAAGATAATGGTGTTAGTTACAAAAGAAAAACTTAGAACTATGTTAGTATGATTACATTGAATTTTGAGATATTGATAGAAAATTTAAATATTAAAATTTGGAAAATGCATAATTATTACTTAATTTGACCAATTGTAATGTTTACCCAAAACTTTAAAATTGTATTGTCAAAACGATGGGCAAACATCCTCAGGATGCCATTGCCACTGTCACGCACTCGCTTTAGCAGAGACGGCACTTTTTAACGCCTGATAGCATAAAAGTCTTCTGTTCGGGATTCAGCAAATACACTGACGGATGCACTGCAGTGCTGTGGCAGTCCCAACAGCATCCTAAAGATGTTATTGTAAAGCACTCGTATTGCGTAGTATGTACGCTGTGTATACCTAACCCATAGACTACTCGCATACATTGACTGACAAAAAGTTTTAGAAAGCGTAACTTTCACGTCTTTTGTACAACCAGTGAATCTACGGGCCAGCATATTCCCTCTCACAGCCAGCGCTCTGCGCTCCCTTTCAATATCCAGATCATCTTTCATGCTGTCAGTAATAACGTGACCAAGATATTTAAACCTATCAACTCTATTAAGAGGCGTGCCACCAAGCGTTAACGATGGTACAACATCTGGATAGCATTTACCTGCCTTTACAACAAGCAGATCACTTTTTTTGAGTTGCACTTCAGCCCGTGCTTAGCTGCACGGGCTGTACCTCTTACAAATTAATTATTAATTAATAAATAATTAATAATTTGTTTTCAGATTTTATAAGTAAACATGACGCCGAGCACATTAGGGGGTCTGAGTGCGATCAGAAGATTCTCAGTAAAAAGGAGTCGACAGGATACGTGTACCATCCAAATTATCCTTTTCCTTATATACAAAAAGTTGTTTGTAGGTACGTATAGTAATGAATAAATAACTAAATTGACTAATAAATTAATTAGTTAGTTGATTGATTAAGTGCAATTTAATTTCAGTCTTATTTACAGTATAATCTAAGAACTTAAATCAATATATTGATTTAATTGATTCCAACAAATCAACATTTCGTTTTGTTGGGATCATGAGTTGCATTTCTTTGAAAGGACAAATATAAACGAATTTAGATCCGAAAAAGTAAGTTGTGTGTTGTGTTACAGATATTTTATATATGGTATGCAAGATTCACAAAATTTGGAGCGTGTGCGGCTAGAATTTCAGAACTTTTCAATACCTAAAGGAGAAAAACCGAAACCTGAGTAAGTACCTACCTAATAAAAATATCTAAATAAATAAAGTCTGTTAAAAATATGAATTAAAGGTGTCTCAACGGTTCCATTGCCTGTGGCGACATATACCTATGATTTTGATTTCTAAAGTTCGAAAATGTCACGAGGAAACCTGCACTTCGAATAAGGCACAAAGGCAAAGTCCCTTGGAAAATGTGTGAAGTACGCCAACATAATTTTTTGGTCATTTTCTGTTAATTAATGTAGACAGCCTTATTTTAACCGACTTCGAAAGAAGGAGGTTCTCAATTCAACAGTATTTTGTTTTGTATGTATGCATGTTACGTGATTTGTGAACTGATTACGATGATTCTTTTTATGTTGGAAAGAGGGTACGTTAGTATTGGTCTCATTTAAATTTGAAGAAAATATTCCACCTCTAAGGGCCGTATTCTAGAACTCTACTCAATGCTCAAGTCAGGATTTAAGTATGGTTTAAAGCACTCGAAATCATACTCAAGTCCCTGCCATTAGGGTCGTATTTCCAGTACTTGTGTTTCCAGTGCAATCCTGACTTGAGCATTGAGTAAATAAATAAATAACGCACACACTCAACATAGCCCCGCGAAACCCTGTGTCGCGGGTGCCATGGACACACATATAGACAACCACAAATTACTCCCAAACTCACGAGAGAAATAATTGTAGGCCATACAACTATTTCTCCCGGCCCGGGAATCGAACCTGGGACCTCTGCGTGGCAGTCCGGCATGGTAAC